>NC_058192.1:26137500-26444375 GCF_907165205.1 Coccinella septempunctata
CCTAGTAAATTACCTTAAAAAAATTTTTTCTGGAGCTTCCTCGATGACTTCTTCGATTTCTTCCTTCGATAAAATTTTAGATTTCTTTGCCCTATATATAACCTTGGGCTTGACGTTTCAATTAAGAACGAAGTTTTGAATACGTAGATATATCTACATTATGTTTAATTGCTAGAGTTGACTTCAACATTGAATAATTGGCCTACATTATTGAAGATTTCATCTTTAAACAAAGTTTAAAGGAAGTATGCTATTACAACATTTTCGTGTTTTTACTCTTGCGATAGTCTATAAAACGTTTTTATGCATATTCGTACATCTTAGGCAATAATTCTAATGAAGCAGTATTCACTCCCTCGACCAGCTCTGGATGAGTCAAAGAAATGGAAAATTCATTACCACTTGTCACTTTACATTGTTTTGTTTTGGAAAACACCATAGACATAGAGTATGGATCATTCCCTATTCGGCTCAACAGTAAAAATGGCAGAAAAATGTGGTGACTACCGAACATGCAGCCAGTTGTTGTCTTTTTCTGGTCTTTTTCACGTCTATGTCCCTAGAAAAGAGACAAGTATTGGACGCATCATAGCTCCTTCTCTTTCTACAGAGCAGGCAGTTGTGGGTATTGCTCAGTTCATTTTCTATGTCAATGGATAACACCAGGAATTAAATTTATATGCGTCGAGTTTGACAATTCAGCATTAATACGTTTCCATAGTAAAGCAACCAATACCATTACGAATTTAAAATCAACATTTATTTTTCAATAAAATAATTCGCGATTTTGTCAAAATTAATAATTAATAGGGAAAAGCCACATTCCTGAATCTGGACTCTGTGTTGCTAAGACTCGGCTTAGCAATCTCCACATCAGTCTTCCAGGAATATTATACTTTTTCTACCCGGTAAACGAAGTACTATTTTTGATGTGGCAACCTTTTTTTCAATTTATTCATTCACTCATCCGAACTGACATTAAGAAAGATTTTTCGTCATTAATTCCAGAAATGTAAAAAGTACAAATTCGTCGTTTCACAAGAAATTAGGGGTCTACAAGAAAAAAATTCTTGTCTTGATGACAACAAACATCTTGTCAAAATCAAGAAATTCAAAAAGATATTGTCTTGACATATTGAATCTTGTCTTGTTACTTACTTGTCACTGGATTAACTAGTGACAAGTGGTGATTCCCTGGCGAACTTTTCATTGCGTTTAGTAAAGTGACGTCATTATTACCAAGAAAATGTATAAAGAAGGCTCAACAGGAGATCGAAAATACGTCACATAACCAGGCATTGGCGAAACTATCATACAATCAGGCAGTGCAATTCAAAAAATAACAACGTTTTGGCACCAAAGTTGAACTTGATCTTGCCACATTCTACGTCATCAGCCCACCAATCGGCTTTTGAACTGAATTTCAACTTTTTATACCTACTTTTGATTATCACAAAGTGGCAGTCTTATTTTACCATAAGTGACATTGACTCTTCAGTAAACAGAACGACTACTCGGCTCCGATTCTGCCTCAGAATATTCAATAACAAGCAATAGAGAGAAACGTAAGTTTTAGTATAAATGATCAGTGAAACTAAACCGACTCCTACTAATGCGAGTTAAAATGATAAATCTGAATCTGAAACTGTAGCTGCGAGAGCGAGCAGCAGCATTCACCAATGCTAGATAATGGTAGTTACTAGCGTCAATACTGAGAGAAAGAAATTCTGTTTTTCTTTCGAAATTCAGATACACACAATAAGTACCAACGGCGAAAATAATAACTAAACCAACTGAACGATGTTTCCATAAACATAAAAAAGTGTAGGACTTAAAGTAAAAATTGCAAATCTAGATTCCAATTGGAGTTTCAACGAGATCACCATTAATTATTTTCAATTTATATTTTTCTATCAAAAAGAGTGTGCAATAATTAGAAATAGGTATTTTCTGTTAAATTTTTTCATCTTTTTAACCGATAAACACTTTTTAGCATATCATGGTTGGACAAGATATTTCAAGATTTCTTGTCTTGCCTTCAAATTCTGAAATTACTTCTTGTGATTTCAAGACAAGATTTTGAAATTTCCAAAATTTGGCGATTCCTAACTCTTAGTTATAGTCTGTATTAGTTCAGATTTTGAATGACACAATTCATAATTCTTGAACTGAGAATAATTTTGTATCGCTCTTTCAGAGACCTGAGGAATGATTAAAATTAATCAAAATGTCAGCATAGTATCAACTTGATTGTCCTAACTTGGTTGTCATTTTTCTGGCCTTAGGTAGGTATCCCTTCAAAATTATTCTTCATTCCAAATATACATATATAGAAGGCCGTAAACATATCCCTCTTCGATGTTATCTATAAAATTTTGAATAATTTCACTGATTGCTCATTTGTTCTGGATCGAATTGGCTTTAACACTAATACAATATCCTTCAGAAGAGGAGAACATTTTTTTGATAACTCTAGTTCCCACAATCATATAGACTAATACCTAAATAAATGAATGAACGGCGTTAAAAAGTACCTTTCGATTCATTTAGCTTTATTCTAACAAAAAGAGAAATACGAAAAAATTCAATATCCAAACAGGCAACCTTCATTACAGCAGCGACCCGATAAATCTCTTTCCTGATAATTCAAACCTTTAGCAAACCCTTAAAAATCTATTTTTTAGCAGCTTGGAAGGCTATATCACGACGTAATATAAGCTTTTATTGCTGCCTACAGTCCTAACGATTCGGTTTTAGCAGTGAGGTGGGTGGAAGACCATAAATTACAAGGTACAAAAGGGGAAAATTCAACCTGACGACGAGCTATTATCGCGACACGAAGAAATGATATGGCTGCACATTATGCAGGGACCACAGATTTATGCGTCTCGTTTCTGTGGTCGACCGCTATCGGCGCACATAATTCGAATTACCTATGCTCCAGTTTCTTTGAGGCAAGGCGAGCTCAAAACGGAAGCATGAAGTTTGGCGAATGAATTTATTGAGGTATTAAAGCCATTTATCATGCCCATGATTTGCGATTTGAATCGTCGACTCTACGACAAATCGGGTATTGAATTGTGAATTATCGATTATTAGTGGTGGCAGTCCAAGCCATTATTTCACAGGTTGAGAAAGAATTGGGAATTATGCCTTTCACCACCATGTTTTCTGGCATTGTTGAGCCTTATTATGGCTACTCGAACAAAAGCTTGAACCTTCACTGAATATGAATGCATTCTGCATGCTCACCAGTTTTCTCTACTACAAAAAATGTATGGTTTGGGGAAATTTAGACGTGAAACAATTGCCAAGCCAAATTAGGGTTTTTGGGTCTAAAATGAGAACAAATGGTGTAAATTGACGATAGGTCACTCAAATATGAGGGAAGTAACGTTTGAGATAATTTTCCAAAAGGGTTTAAATTTTGAGGGCCGAAAACCCTCGACATTGTCTGGCTTCGTCTGATTTTTTGCAATTTTGATCCTGAAGAAAGCGTCGGAGGAAGAAATTATTCATATCTTCATTGCAGAGGGTATCATCCGAATGATACCAGGAATATATAAATACTTTAAATTGTGTAGATTTTATAATCCAGGCACCAGGTATTTGAGGGTCTGAAAAATTTGCAGGAAGCTGAATTTTTGGTTGGTTATTAGGACATGTTCGAGTAGAATTACACCAATTTTGCAACTTTGAAATCTCCTGGGAAAATTTTTTGTTGCCAAAAAACCTAAAATCTTTTGGAATTTTTTCAATCTTTCGCTTATAACTTGTGACAAGTTGTGTTTTTTTCAAGAAAAATCGCTCTTATCTATTTTAAAGTATGAAATTTGACACAATTGAAACCTAATTGGAGCTTTGTAAGTGTAGTAGACCCCGAGAATATGGCATTTCGAAAATTGGCTTTTTCTTTGAAAATGTTTTCTGTTTTACTCTCCTTTTGCCCACAATTGGCACTAATACTCATCCCACGAAGGAGTCATGAAAAAGAACATTTATTTAGCCTTCATTGAGCTCAAAATCAAGTCAGTGCGTCTACTAGATCTTGAGTTATCTCAAAAAGATGAAAAGTTGAGAAAATCGGATTTTTCAATAAACTGACCCAGACGATTTAGGTTCCTCTATTTACCCAAGAAAAAAAGGCTACTTGTTGAAGCTAATATTATACAGCAGATTGTATTTATTGCATTACTCACCTTTATAATAAATGACAATATTGAATAAGTGTAAAATAGATAAATAATTAGTGTCGTCTATTGGTGCTCTTAAAATTGCTGTCAAATCACAGACACCCCGTGGCAGGTTGCAAATTAGAATTAAACGGTCCAATAAAATTTCAATCGCCCATGGAAGTACGGAGTATTTTCACTGTTTAATGGAGGATTAAGATTTGATGGACCATCAAATTATAATTTGCAATCTGGGCCTGAGTCCTTCCTTTTGTAGGTACACTTCCTAGTTTGTATGAGTATAGTTAGATGGACTAAATTGAGCTGTTTTTAGCTCAAACATTCAGGTCGATTCTGTTCGCATCTTGTCGTAACATTGCTAAATCTACAACATTGTTATAATTATAAAATATAGCAATATGACTGAGCGAACGAATATTCTGTTTCACCATTTTACGCAAGATTGGTAATGAGTTTTGGCCATAGCAATATTGTTGAAAAATAATCGAAGGTTTGAGCTGACAACACTGTTTTGAAGGCTAAGATTCTCATTTCATAGAAAAGAACACGTAATTAGCCCAAAATTAGCCTCAAAATATGATTTAATCAGATTCTGGATAAACAATGGATTATCGGTTTTGTCCGGCTAGCGACGGGTTGGGTTAACGAAACCCCCAATTTCTCCAATAATTGGAGAGCAAAAAATTTCCCACTAGGGTAATAAATTAGCCTAAAATTAGCATGAAAGGATGGTGTGATCAGATTCTGGATAAATATTGTATTAGCGGTTCTGCTAGCTTTACCGTCAAGCTAGCAGAACCTTTTTTTTTTAAAAACCTATTCTAGGGAAATCCGCAGTAGGTTCAAATGAGAGCCTAAAATTATGGTACTGTCAGATTTCTGCTAAATGTTTCATTAGCTTCTGGGTACTGCTAGCTTAACGTTAAGCTAGCAGAACCCCTAATTCCTCCGAAAATTGGGGAGCAAAAAATTTTTAATTGGGGTAATAAATTAGCCTAAAATTATGGCCGCAAAAAAAAAAATTCCTAATTGGTTCTGCTAGCTTAATTGGGGTGAGAAATTCTGGTCATCGAGGATATTATTGAGGCAGATCAGGCTCTTACATTATATGCATAGATGAGCATTTTACCAAAGAGTTACAACAAGAGATTTCACTAAGAATTTTGACTCCTGCCTATGACCTTGAGTTCTGTATGTATGGTGGTTGGGAAAAAGAAAAAAGGACACTCTCTGCTAAATTGGAATTTCAGAAAGTCATCATCAACAATAACACCTCCATATTTACCCTTGACTAAAGACTTCTTGATTTAGATTTATCTGAATTTCGAAGATATTACCTGAGTTTTATATAATCGCAAATTATTCTTGACAGTTTTTATAATTGCTCACAGGTGATTTGCATCTTGCATAAATTAATTTTCAAATTGTTCCTGAAATTATTTTGAATTACATGTTTTTTGTTTTATTTTCAAAATAGAAGTCTTATTCTTTTATTTTGAAATGCATGTCAGCATGGCTAACCGCAATAAGAGCAAAATAGTTCTATTAATAATTCTTCTAGCTCCATAGGTTCAAGATTTTCCAGATTCCCTAAGCCAGATGATGTACTGCAGTGGAAATAAGCAAAGATCAGTGAGAACATTTTCAAGAAGACAAAGACCCAAAAATTTTATGTACAAACACCAAGAAAGGAAAGATTGAGAAATTTAGTGAAGGTATATTATTTATTGAAGGCATTTCTTTATTATTCAAGTTTATTATTATAGATCAAGTCGGAAGTAATTCGACGATTAAATATGGAAAGCGAAAGTTTGTGAAATCCTTCGCTCCGATGTGAGTTTCATTACAAGTTTTCAAGAATGCTTGTGCAGTGCATCTTCAAAAGTTTCAGGCAATTCAGCACAAATTGTCTTCGACTCGAATGATAGGAAAGCACGAGGCCGAAGATATACAAGTGAACGCTTTATCATTGTGGTAATTCAGTCCAAAAGCATATAAAAAATGGTGAAAGATTATTATTTTTCTCTGTCTCGATGCTATGAAGAATGACCGAGAATGCAATTCTTCGAAAAACATTCCAATCATCCCATTATGATCATTGACATCATCACAAATCCTCAAATATTCGTTTGGAACTGCAAATGCTCAAATGATCACGTGAAAAAATTCGAAATACTGCCATCAACGACTCAAAAAATGATGAAGGTGCGCAAAAAGAATAATCATTGTTTCAGAACCATTCTCGACCCGAAGTGGAGCAACATTTCTCGTGAAATGACGAATTTGCCACTTTAACTAAATACTAATTATCCTTCGGATTTGATGAACCGCATCCAGAAAAACCGCTGGTGGTATGTCGTCTGGCAGCGCCATCAGTTTTTGTCCTGAGCAGAAGTCGAATTTCAAGAAATGCCGACTACATTTACCGAACGCTGGAATTTCGTCTACTGAAGCTACGCAAGGTAACCCATCGGAGGAATCCATGTTAAATATTTTTTTCGGTCACGTGTCTTATGAGGATAATTATCGGTGGCATCATTTTTCAAGTGTTGTCGGTATTGTTTAAACATGGGCGTGCTTTGTAGTTGGGGAGCAGAAGAGGGAAATTCGGGATTTAGTAATACATTACTTTGTGATAGTTCTTCATAAAAAAATGGGAAAAAATTAAATCTTTTCATGACTGAACTCTTTTTGTACCACAAACTGCTAAGCAACATATTCTTGTCTCAAGCTGTCAAAACAAAATTTTCGAAAATTTTTCACTTTAGTTGGGGAGCTCAAGAGGAAAATTCGGGATTTACTCGAGCGTGTCAGATTAAAGGGGAGATACCTTGCGCCCTGTAGAGTACCTCTACCAAAAAGTATACCTGTATATAGGGAGAATTGTCTAGGACAGGTCAGAATAGTAAAAAAAAAAGATCATTGTACTTACTCGAGCGTGTCAGATTAAAATATATGTTGTTAATTATAATTACTTATTGAAAAGTATACAGGGTGTGGCGTAATGAATAGATAATATGGAGCCTGCGGGAAGAGAACTCTATGGCGGTTCAGAAAAATATATTTTACGTTTAGTAAAAGTGCCTTGGTTTTCGAGATATTGGAGATTTTCGAAAATTCAAGAGAAATACAGCCTTCGCCACTCGTTTTGCAGGCAAGACTCCAAGTGAAAAAATTTTTTCAAACTATTTTTTGGATAGTATTTCTGGATAGCTGATCTATCGAATGTAATTCATTATTTATGAGGCGCATGAATAATTCTTCATGAAAAAAAGATCTAACTCAACTTTTCCGTTTTGCTTATTTTTTTTTCATAAGTTCAACCTAGCGCGGTGTAAAAATAATATGGTTACCTGAAAGCCAATGCAAGAAAAAATATGCCCGTTTCATTGAGGTTCCGAATTGGTATAACTGTCTGTATTTTCAGCATTTAATACAAAATAAATTCCTATTGCAATCAGTTGAGGCCTAGTTTAATGTAAACACTGTTTCTAAAATTTTTAGCAGCTAAAATGAGAAATGCAAGCAGAATAAAGCAAACTTCTATAAGAAGGTATAGAGCATGTACTGAAGCACATGGTGGCCTTTTAGAGCATCTTTTGTGAAATTTAATTCAATGAAACGATACTCATTTTAAAATTATTGATATGCAATAAAGCTATGATTCATTAGAAAGTGTAGACTATAGAGCATGTATCTGAACTCATGGTGGCCAATTTAAACATCATTTGTGAAACTTTATTCAATGAAACGATATTTTAAAATTGTTATTTTTTTCTCGTTTTCTTTTATTATTGAACCCCAACGTTGTGAAATCAATATTTTGAAGTTAATTTCAAGTTATGAATTAAATTTCAGCATTTTTGTAACAAAGGTCTTGACTCAATATAATAGAAATTAATTTTTAGCTTTTTTTTCTTAATTACAAAGGTGCTAAAATTCATCTCGTTACTTGAAATTCGCTTAAAAACTATTAACATTATAACTATAGCGCTTAATAATGAAAGAATACGAGAGGAAAAAACCAATTTCAAAATGGCGTTTAATTGAATCGAGTTTTGCAAAAAGTGTTCAAAGTCGGCATCAGGAGCTCTACTAGATGCTTTACAACTTCTCATGAATAATTGCTTTATTCTGCTTGCAAGTCTCATTTCAGTTGCTAAAAATTAAAGAAAAAGGCGCACATCAAACTCTGCCTTGACTCATTGTAATAGAAATTTATTTTGTATTTAATGCTGGAAATAGAGAAAGTTATACCATTTCAGAATCTCAGTGAAACAGGCATGTTTCCTCTTGCTTTGGTACTCAGGTTAACATATTATTTTTTACACCACGTTGGGTTGAACTTAGGAAAAAAAATAAGCAAAACTGAAAATTTGTGTTAGATCTTTTTTTCATGAAAAACTATGCATGCGCCCTAAAAATAATAATTTACATTCGATAGCGCACCTATTTAGGAATACTATCCAAAAAAAAGTTTGAAAAAATTCCTCCATTTGGAGTCTGGCCTACAAAACGAGTGGCGAAGGATGTGATTTTCTTGAATTTTCGAAAATCTCCAATATCTCGAAAACCAAGGGACTTTTACAAAACATAAAATATATTTTTTTAAACCGCCCTAAGGACCTCTACCCGCAGGCTCTATATTATCCATTCATTACGCCACGCCCTGTATATTAGGTATCTTAATCTGACAATTCAAGCGAAAATGTGTCGAAGCATGCCAAACTTGCAAAAAAAACGTCATGTGTACATTCTCGAGCGTGATGGCTTATTATCTTATTTTGAAGCTAATGATTCAAGAATAATGAAAATAAGATAATCTGACAGTTTTAGCAAGCCGAAACAATGAAAATTGACAATAAAGATCACAAAAATCAGTTTTTTTTAATTATCTCCTATCCTGGGCTTCAAATTGTTTTCGCGTTCATTATAAAAGTTGTAGAGCACAACATTTTCTACAATTTTCTCCGGAGACATTTTTTCTACGTTTGAACGTTTTGGATATATATGGCGATGAATGTACATTAGGCTGGCTCTCTACTTTGACCTTGGCCTTTCGTATGTGTGGCTAAGCTCCTTGCCCTTATCGCCCTCTAACTCTGAAACGGTTACGAGTATGTAAAATTGCTTCAGACAAAAGTTGTTCAGAATTTCAATTTTTACAACATTCATAATGAATACAAAAACGATTAGAGGTACAGGAAGGGAGATATTTTAAAAAAAAATGCCTTGTTTATCATCTTCGAACAGTCAGATTAAGAAAACCCCCGCTGATTACTGTCAGATTAATGGGTCAACATGTCTGCAACATCGAGATTAACCATCTCTATGAAAATCTGACGAGCTCGAGTTTATGTACAAGTAACGTTTTTTTTTTACATTTTAAAAAGAATCGCTGTGACCTTGTGAGTCTCTTGAAAATGAGGTTACTTTGGATCCAATTAACAAATCGTCTGACAATCTGACAAGCTCATAAATTTTGCCATTTTTAGCTTTTCCGTACGGCCAGCCCCACCACACAAACTGTCAGATCAACATGAATTTATTATCGGAGACACGTGGAGCATATATAGTATCTCAATCTGACACGCTCGAGTATGTACACCTGACGATTTTTTTTACATCTTTGCAAACCTGCAGACAATTTCCCCACCGCTGAAAGTGCATATATCATAGAATATTTTTTTCTTTCTAATATTCAATCTTCAAAATTCACTAGGTCCCCACGACGCTCGAGTAAATCCCGATTTAGCATCGTCGGCTCCCCAACTATTGAGGAAAATAGTCCTAAAATTCGGTCACATCGGATATGTAAGAAATACTCACCTAATGAAGCGGACAGAGGATACTGAAACAGAAAAAAATTCGATTAATTTATTGTAGATTATCAAATATTATCTGGCGCTAGTCTTACTTATACCCTTGAGTATAAGGGTTGAATACTCAAAGCTTATACTGATAATAAGGATTATTTACAAAAATACAACATAACATAAATGTCATTGAGAATAGATTGTAATAGAAGAAATTCAACTGTAAACTCAAAATAAAAATCTTCTTTCTTTTCTCTTCTTTTCTTCCCTTATATTACAATCCTTCTATCCGCCCAGGCTATTTGTCAGAATGAAACGTGGGACTGGATGAGAATTGGTTAAAAAAAAATTGGAAGTCTTATTTACTTAACCTTGATTATACGGAATTAAACAAATTATAAAATAAAACAAAATAATTTTTATTCGCCCAGCGATAATAATCTGGTGGCAGATCCGAATACACCGACACCAGTCCCTGTCGTGGCCGTCTGTATACCATTTAATGGTATTTTGAGGATATGGATATGTTCAGTTCCTTTTCCAATTATTCCTTTCCTTTTCCTTTTGATTCAGTATCGTAGTAAAAGTTTTCTTGATGTTGGTCTTCTTTATAATCCCCTCACTGGAAAGACACGATGATGAGATTTACTTGACCATAGAGAATCAGGCTCTCTGATACCAAATTTTCTTATGACTCGTACCTTCCCCGGATAATATAAGGATGATCTCATGGGCTCATATATTTATCACAAGTTAAGAATGTGAGAAATATGTGAGTGGCCTAGTTGGGCATGCCAGTGCTGCAAACACACAAAGATTATTATCTCAAGGAACATCTCAAATGCCTAGTCTATTCAAGAGACTATTAAAATGGCCTCATGGAATTTTTGACCGATTTTACATGGATTGAATGCATGAAAAAGATCGAAAGCTAGCATTTTCATTGAAACTCCTGGATTCTATTCAGAAGAAGTAGTACCACTGATTGGTTGCCTAACAGCCAGTCAACAGCTGGAACAGCGAAGGAAATTTTCATTGAAAAATCTCTCAGATCTACTATTTTTGAAATAATAAAAATAGAAACTGACTATAGACCGATGCGCCTTCAGAATAAAATTTAATTATTCCGATCCAAAGTCAGTTTATAATGTGAAACCAGATGTTATCGTCATCCCATCCAGTTGAATCCAATTTTTTAGCAGCATTCTCGCGAAGTACTTGAAGAGATTAACTTAATAATAAATCCAATTTGAATTTTAATTACTTCATTTACAAATTAAATGGTCGCTTCTTGATGTAAGCCAGAAAGATGGCCGATGAAATTTTAATTTCGGGTAAAACATTGAATATGCATATCTGAACCAGAATATTTCTTTCTTTGATTCATTTATATCTAAATAGATGATATTTTGCGTAAGATTGATTGCATTGTCAAAATCAATGGCAATGCATTCAGTGAACAAGGCTCGAATAATGGAGGTAACAATTATTTCCAGGAGATAGGAACAGTTTGCAATTCACTTCCCAAAAGTGGAAGATTCATCACCCTTTTAAGGCCCGTATTCTTGAATTTCAGGGAGTAGAAAAACCAAGAGAAAAGTGAGAAGGAAATACACAATCGATCTGCAATACTGAGATGAAAGATCCGCTTTCTATTCTATTGAGCTCAAGAAGTCCGGCCCAGGTAACTTTAATCGTGTTTCATATTGATAATATGCGATATGCATTTCATAAAGAATTCTCTGTTCACATTGTTGCCCGAGGGGTGAACCGGTCGTGAATTGTGGTGTACAAATTGCAGGAATTGTCATGAATTGAATTGAATTGCCAAGAATTGTTGAGAATTGTCATGAATTGCCAGGAATTGTGGTGAATTGTCAAGAATTGTTGTGAATTGCCAAGAATTGTGTGAATTGTCAGGAATTGTTGAGAATTGTCGTGAATTGTGGAGAATGGGCTATTTTTCTAAATTTCAAAATCTAAGAATTTTTATAACTCTTATACATATATGGAAATTTATTTTTTTTTAATTTTAACACATTGCATTCGGTCGGAAATTGTGATTTCAGAAGAGCTCTCTTATAGAACATGGATATGTTCTAAGGTATAGAATTCAAAAATTTTTTTTTGTAATATGTGGATAATTCGGTCGATATGGAATTCTATATTTTCTTGATCGGTTTCACTGGTGTCGAATTGACAAAAATTACTAGACTGTAGTAAGGGCATTCTACGTTACACGCTTTTACACAATCGAATGTTTATTAAGTTTCGAAGGGTGTATATCTGAATTTTGAAACGAATCTCTTACGTGTTGGATAACTAATGGAAATGGGTTTCCATAAATAATTTGAATTCGATATTGGAGTTTTAGGAAACTTGCCCATCGTCGTAAATTATAAAGAATTGTTCTGAACTATTAATTTCCGTGAATTGTTCGAAAATTCTCATGAATTGTCTGGAATTGTTATGAATTGCAATGCATTTTCTAATTGTTGGGCGATTCGCTGTCTTGCAATTCACAGGTGTCCAACCTGTCCAACTATTAGGAAGCAGAAAGGGAGGTTTGCACATGTATATGGACATGTATATAGTCATATTCATGTAGACATGTAATTTCTGTATTCTGTGATTTGAATTAAAGTGATATAAGATTGAGCAGGTAAGAATTATACAACATCTAATTTTTTCATTATTTCTTATTGATACACAATAATTTCCTGCGGGTGTGAAGCCAGGTTTCTTTCATCAACAGTTACAATCTGTCAACGCCGCGCTCTAAGGATAACTGTATTGTTCAGTATACAATTCTTACAGTTCTGAGAAAGATATTAATGCTCGTTTTAGGATTTGAATTTCTCTTGGAAAAAGAATGAGATATGGTGCAATCGGATATTATTCATACCTTGATTTATACTAATGAAAATCATCAAAGCTCATTGTCAGCCCGTACGGGGGGCCTGAAGGGATTCAAAGTTAAAAATTTCAAATTTTCTCGAGACATGTGCATTCTTGAGAATAGAGTAAATTGGTTCGATATAACATTTTACATCATGAACAGTCATCAAAACACATTGTTAACCAGTACAGGGACTATTCACCAACAATATTGGTGAATATTGGTCCCGATCTCTTTGCGTTCAATAGCAGGTACCTGAAACGATTCCTTTGGTTGAAACCGTTTTATTACTCTGTTGGGAATAACCCATTAAAATCATTGTTAAGAACGGGCGTTCTTTCTTCAATGCATATCATATAATTTTGGTTATTTCAACCTCATTTTTAACACTTTTATAATTTCTGAGAAGATGTTAATTCGAAATGTCGGTCTATATCGGTATATCGATTGCAATAATGTCAATTATATATTCACAGCTTCTTCCCTCTCAACCTGACAAAGATCATTCGGAGGTTCATCTAAGACTTGGAGACTCGCTTGGAGATGTTTCTCCAAGTCTAAAATAAAAATTATATATTTCGCTTATACCATTTGTAATCAATAGAGCTTTAGTAATGTAATAATTAAGGTCCGCGTTGAATGAATTCCTAGATATGTAGGTACACACTAAGGATCACCGAATTGGGCAATTCGGAGAGTTGATTAATCAGTGAAGATGAATTAATAATATTAATAATAGTTTTCAGCACTCAAAAAGTAGACATAGATATTTCAGCACGTGTGTTGAACCTCTTGATGGTTATTCTGTAAGCTCTTTGTTATTCCATATAAATTGAACGAACAACTTTCATGAGAACACAATCTTGATTTCAACGCACCATGTTTCTGAAACCTGGTAAGTTGTGTTATTATTTTGTAGTACTTCACATACTTTCATAAAATTCCATAAAATAACTCGACATGTTGATGTATGATTTAAAATTAATAGCTTGCACAGTAACCATTTTTTTCAACTACTCGATCAATTTGCGTTTGATAGAAGGTACTGATTCAAAAGATTCCACCTAGAAGTATTTCTTCGCTTCATAAAATTTTATAACTCAATTTGGAAAAACCTACAAAAATTGTCGTTACGAACAGGTACGCTCTGTTGTATTCAATATTAGGGTTGCCTATTTTGACCAAAAAGATTTTATGCACAGAATAACTCTAGAGCCATTTGCTGAGGGAATTTTAAAAAATTTACCTGAAAGTATTTTTTCGGATCATACAATTTTATACCTCAATTTTCAAAATTGTCGTTATGGAAGGGAATGCTCTTATCCCATATTAGGTCGTTTTCACAACATTTTATTCAGTTGAATTTCAAAGTTGTTTGAATCAGCCTATATAACTATATAACTATGTTGATGAGGGGAGGTTAATAGTACATCGAACAATGAAGTATAGGATATCCATGGATAGAAGCAATTTCTGTAAGCTAGCCTTAGTTAGCCTTAACTACTATCTGGCTATATCTATAAGATATATTATTGAGTGGTTTCAGACCTCTCATAGTGTGATGTGAAGAAAATTCCCAAAATATATATTAAAAAGAAAAATACATAACTATGAATTGTATTGAATTGTCATGAAATGTATTGAATTGTCATGAATTGTATTGAATTGTCATGAATTGTATTGAATTGTCATGAATTGTATTGAATTGCCATGAATTGTATTGAATTGTCCGTGAATTGCCATGAATTTTCTTGAATTGTGTGAATTGTTGAATTGTCTGAATTGTTTTATATGCTATTATAGGAATTGCGTGAATTGTCTGAATTGTGGTGTACAACATTTTCATGACCGGTTCACCCCTCGTTGTTGCCTCAGTTAATTTTGTGTTTTTTTTTTATTGCATCCCAAGATACAACCGCTAAAATATGATTGGGTTTGTAGTCATTCAACAAACTTCAGTTTAAGCCTCAAATTAAATATAAAAGTTACTTAAACAGTATTGAGGTAATTCAATAATACAGGGTGGTTCAAAAGGTTCTATATGTGTCTTTCGGTTGCCTAAATCATTTAACAATCCTTTAGAATGTTCCCAGTTGCTGAATCCAAATAATATGATCAAAGATTAAAGAGATGGAATATAGGAAGCGCAGCGACTAACTGGTGTTTCAAATGTGTTTCTAAGAGTATTCAAAATATTAATTTGAGAGCCATTCGCAGAAACGGTTTGAAAGATGCAGGATGTCGAATAACCATGAAAATATTTATTTTTGCTTCTATCTCACAAACGTCTTTATAGAATGAAATGAATTTTGGAATACACTTTTTCATTTATTTGTTTAATCTTTTTCGAACACAAGATATCACCCACGTCTTCCAGTTTTCTTATTATGACCATTACCATAAAAATACCAAAAATTCAAAGAATCCAACTTTTGAAACTAAGCTAGGCGCTATCTAATGAATATTCGAACGTTTTCGAGTAATTTGATGTTCAAAAATTAAAAAGTATCTATAGAATTTGAGAAATTGTGTACATTGAATGAATACAACCCTGTTTAAAAAGTCCACAGATATGATGTGTAGAATCACAGATTTAGCTAGTTTTCTGAAGGTAATTTTGTTTTTTTCAGGGATAGCACTGCTTATTATGAAAACTTAAAATATATCTTTTTTCGATCCTGAGATCGAATCGAAAAAAATTTTATAGGAAAAGTGTTTCTTTTCACCTCAAGAATTTACTGTTAAAATATTTGTAGGTTGATGAAAACAACCCATCAATGAAATCCCCTTCAACAAAAAAATATCCATTTCTGGCACAAAAGTTAGGAGTAACATTTGAAAAATCTACCCCTGCACCCTTCGTAGAGGATGCAGGACAAATTCCTTTCAACTACCTATACATGAAGAATCGTGTAATTTAAAATAAAACCTAACCTGTAATTATCTACAAAATAGTAAAACCGTAATAAAAAATATAAACTATGATGAACGTAGTTCGAAATAAATTATGTTCCATTCAAAATTTTACATTTTTCTTCAACCGAATGGATGGTCATCATAAATATTATTCTACATAATACAGGTTGTTACAAAAATTAAACTAGTGGATATTTTGTGAGATGAAATATTGTAGGATAATAAAAGTGGTTTTTCGAATACATGAAACGAATGATATGATATATTCCAGTAAAATTTTCACATTTTGCTTCAATCGAAAAGATGGACATCACAAAAATTAAATAATACAGAGTGCTGCAACCCTTCAACATCAGGCGGTATGGTGTAAAAAATAATTCAATTTGATAGACGTTGTTTCATACACGCAACGAAATAATCTTTTTCATACCTGAAGAAGCTAACGGGATAGCGAAACACGTGTTGTAGTTGAATAATTCTTCAAAGTGATAGTCATGTTATTTATTTTCTAGTTTGCAAGTATCGGCCACATCAATTTAATAATATTAAATTAAAGCGAATATTCCAACATTTTGACGATGATGGACTTTTTCAATAATCAATTGGAGACGCTTGCCGCTATTCTTAATTGCGTGCCTATTTCAGTATGTACTATGCAAATTGGAAAATTCACGAATATAAGCGCTCAGTTAATATTGAATTTTCAGTAATGAATTTATACCTACTCAATTTAGCATAGTGGTAAGAGGCTCTTGAAAAAATGAACATCGCAAAACCATTTGCCCAATTCCCAAAAATTGATAGTATACTTATTATCAATGGTCAATCCTTTTCGTAATTTCTCGCATAATGGTTCTCAACATATAAATGTGAAGAATTGGAAGTAATATAGCACGATATAATGATGTATACAGATGTGGGTCTAATAATAAAACATATTGGGGGGCGAATGACCTGATTTAGTTATAGTTAACAATCGAGGCTCGAAACTGGTTTATCTTCATTTCATACATTTTGTGTAATAAATATTGAAGAAATTTTCCTGGATAAAACTTTTCTTTCCATCAAATCATCGTAGGAAAAATATTCTTTCGCCTAAAACTTTTTTTTGCATGCGCACCCTTTAGGAAAATAACTATCTTATTTCCATAACAAGCGCTTTCAGTTGCCACACCTTTATTTTTTTATTATTTTCGAACAAGTAAATTCGGAGAAAAAAACACTTGCGATTATAAGAAATTCTAACCCAATGAACTGGTACGGAAATCATAATATATTTGCTTGCTATAGTGGAATAAAAAGTATACAGGTTGTGTTATATATCTGGTCAAATTTCATTTCAAAGGACATTTCATTTTCAAGGGACCGCTGGGACCTTGCGTCACGTCCAAATTGTCCGTCCCTTGAAAAGTAGCTTCCTTTGGGTCCAATTAACATATCCTCCAAAAATCTGACACGTTCGAGAGAATTTTTCTTTTTTTACCATTTTCAACTATTCCGTACGGCCAGCCACACCGCGCAAACTGTCAGATAAGCGTGAATTCATTATCAGGGGCACGTAGGGCATATACATTATTTCAATCTGACACGCTCGAGTATGTACACCTGACCTACATCTTCGAAAACCTGCATACGCTTTCCCCACCGCTGAAAGTGCATACATCATAGAACCTTTTTTCTTTCTACCATCTAATCTTCAAAATCCACTAGGTCTCCACGACGCTCGAGTAAATCCCGATCGTCGGATCCCCAACTACAATCGTCAGTAAGCGAAACGATGGATAGATAGGTTTATTGAAAACGGCTGTTAGACGATTATGAAAAAGTAATGATTTTCTTTTTAGTATTTGTGGTGAAAACTTCATTTCACTTAATTAATTTATTTCTATCATATCAACTTAATAGGACCCTAATAAAACTGTGTTAAAATTATACAGGGCGAATCTTTCACTCGTACAAATATTTTAACAGTTTATTCTTAAGGATAAGAGAAACACTTTCTTCCTATACCTTTTTTTCCGAATCAGCTCGGTTTAAAAGATACGTGCTGTTTGAAAACCATAAAAAAATTATTTTTAGTTCTATCTCACGAACGGTTTTACCGAATGAAATGAATTTCATTTATGTATTTGATTAATCTTTTTCGAACACAAGATATCACACACGTTTTCCAGTTTTCTCATTATGACCATTACGTACCATAGAAATACTGAAAATTCAAAGAACCTAACTCTTCAAAATAATCTAATCTGAACGCTACTTAATGAATATTTTAACGTTTTGTTAAATAAAAGTATTCTTTACTTTATATTTTCTCTTATAATGGGGCGTTTTCGAGTAATTTAATGTTCAAAAATAAAAAATATCTGTGATATTCGAAAAATTGGGTACGGCTGAATGAAACTCTATTTGAAAGATCTACTGTTGTGTAGTCTCATAGATTTAGTTTGTTATTCTGAAGGGAATTTCGTTTCTCCAGGGGTGGCATTGCTCATTATGAAAATGTAAACTGGCTATATCCTTTTATCAGGGCTGAATCGGAAAAAGTGGTATAGAAAAAAGTGTTTCTTTTGACCTCAAGAATCTACTGTTAAAATATTTGTACGAGTCAAAGACTCAACCTGTACCTATAGTTATAGACCGTTAACGGTGGAAAACATAGTAAAATTGAGGCTTTCATAATTATATGCCATTCGAAACTACAAAGTTTTGAGTGTTCCATTACAATAATTACATAATACATCAGAATTTGAGAGCTGTTGCAGTTAGTGTCACAACCAAAATCATTTAACCTCGCATTTAACACTCGACTTTCGTAAAAGCAGACAAGGATAAAGAAGTCTTACTAAAATAGTACTTATATTTATATGAATAATAATATTATTAAGTGAATAGTGAATCCTGCTGGTGCAGGTTTAAGTCAATTTGCATCTAGAATCGTTGTGTCTCGTGTATCTCTGGCTCTTAACCTTGCTCTAAACACTCAACTTGCTCACTAAACTCGTGTGAATAGGCCACTAGCTGATATCTAAAAAAATTTACGCCCCTGGTCATACAGCCACTTGATTAAACGTCAGACAGTTAAATAAATAAATGTACTGAGGGAGTATTAGATTGGGTGTAGAGAGTTTTGAATTATGCTTATAATGCATTATAACTACTCGAGATCAGCCACCAGAATCAATTATTTCCGATAATTTCTCAAAAACGCAATGAGGAAAAAATTACCGGTCTCAATTCAAGCACACGAAACATAAGATTGTTTTCATTATACGAAGATATATTGAAAAATTCTTAGCCAACCATAGAACCAAACAAAATTTCAATGACAAAATATTTTATTACTTAACATATTATTCTCCTCTGAATTGGATACATTTATTACAGCGAATCTGTAACGTCTCTAGATCTTAAAAAAAAAATGCTTCTTCTTGCTCTGCAAACCAAACCTCCACAGCTTCTATTATCTCCTCGTTGGAAGAAAATTTACGACATTTTAAACTTTTGTCATTTGAGGAAAGAGATGATAGTCGGATAGAGCCAAATCTGGTGAATAAGGGTGGTGTTCTAGTAATTCAAACCCTAAATCACGAATTTTTGGCATGGCAACATGATATTTGTTGCAGGGCCGTTGTCCTGCAAAAACAAAACACCTTTGGATAGTTTTCCGCGTCTTTTCTCTTTTTTTCCCGTAGAGAGATTTTTGGACTGGAAACTTCTTAGGTCTTGGAGAACCAGAGTGTAGCCATTCCATCGATTGTTGCGTTGTTCCTGGATCGTAGAAACGTACCCAAGTCTCATCTATAGTAACAATTCGGTTTAAGAAGTCTACGTCGTTTTCAAATCGAGCACAGATCGAACGCGATGCTTCTACCCTTGCACGGTTTTGGTCGACTTTCAAACATTTGGGGATGCATTTTGCAGCAATTTTTCCCATGTCCAAATTAACCTGAACTATATGATGAATTCAAATTATTTAGAACTTTTTGTACTACTGAACAAATGAAAATTTTGTATTATGCTCTTGTTCAGTCTCACTTGACATATGGCAATCTAGCATGGGGAGGATTGATGAATGTGCATTCAAATAAAATCGAGACAACACAGAGATGGCTATTGAAAATAATATTCTCCAATCCATTCAGATATCCTTCCGACTTGCTATATAAAGAAAGTGGGATATATGACTTAAGACAATTATATTATCAGTCACTCCTAATAAATCATCACAGTCAAATATATAAACATGAACAGATAAATCATTAGCATAACACCCGATATAAATTGTATTCTACGGTAGTACCTAGAATAAATAAAACAATAGGACAGAGGAGTCATATATTTCTGGGGCCGCTTGTTTTTAATAGTTTGCCAGTAAATATAAAAAAAATTATTATGCCAACAATATTCAAGAAGCAATTACGAAAATATATTGATTCAACCCCTAGGCTTCTTGTGCATTCTCGGATAGATTTAAAAAATAACAATTTTCATTAATAAATGCTTAGTAGATCCGATTTTGTGCAGCTTTACTGTCGTTGTTCTTTTAACTATAAGGAGTTATTTGGGTACTTGGCAAGTGGGGGCTATTCGTTGTTCTTTTATAATATGATGAATGTATGATCTCGAAATTTTCATAAAGATTAAAATTGAATTTATGTTGTTCATATATTGCAAAATTAACGAGCGGATATCCATGTGGATCAATATTGTTTGTTCAGAATTCGAGCAGAAAATTTATTGACTTATATAATGTATTTTGTTACATTCTCTGAAAAAAATACATTATATTATTATAAAACGCGTTCGTATGAAATATTCAGTGCTTCAGATATCCGTTTTAGCCCAATTCGACGGTCTGATAAAATCATGTTCTGCACTGCATCGATATTTTCGGGGACTGACACAGAAACTGGCCTCCCCGATCGGTCATCATCTTCAATGAAAAATTCACCTCATTTGAAACCAAAATCCAATTTTTCACGGTCGCATACGAAGGACATTGATCACCAAGGGTATTAAGCATATCTTCGTAAATCTGCTTATCTCTGAACCCTTTTAAATACAAGTACCTACTTGATGATGGCTTGATACTCCAATTTTTCGATTTTCACAATTTCGGTGGACATTTTCTTTCTTGTCATTTCTTGCGTAACTCTGGTTTACTTTTTTGACCTCAAACTTCACACTGACACTTCTAATGAGTTATTGCATGGATGAAATTCTCAATTTTTATCATATGGGTACTTTTTTCCCAAAGTAGCTATTGAGTATTCAATAGTGAGGGGGATTACTACTCAATTTTCCAAAAATTAATTTCCAACGAATGGTTGATTGGTGTAAAAACTTGATGAAATGATAAACAAATTAACTCAGATGAATAACATCCGCAGATAATGAAATGTTTTCACATAAAATTGCAGATACTTTTGACAGTTACTAAAAACTATTTACCCTTCTCCAAACCTTTACTTTTCATGATTATCTTCTTGTGAGTAGGTCCTCGAAAATTCATAATATGAATTATTAAAATTCTCAAAGATCGTAGCCCGAGTCGTAGCCGCTTTCAGGATTTTGTGCATGAATGCAAAAACATATTCATCAACATAATAAGCAGAAGTTTCACAATTCTCTACTGGCTATTCGTGCAGAATTTACTCTATTAGTTTTGATCTGTTATACATGATCATAATACAATGATTACTTACTGGAGAAACTTCGCTTCTTACAAACAAGGTCGAATTATATTCCTCGTGTTGGTTTTCACTTTGGAACTATGTATTGAATGCTCCATATACTTTTGCGGTAGTAAATTTCATGTCCCAATAAAATGAAAAATAATGGCACCGCCTTCCAAGGATACGTCCAAAATGAATGAAGATAAAAACAAACTTGAACTTATCGAAATCGTTCGATTCTAGCATGTCCCTATGCAGTCAAATCGAGATAATATTCGGAAATAATTCCGATGGAAATATGCCGATTAGAGTTTCAAATTGCGCTCTTTTTGACGTAAGAAAATGTTATACTGCGGGCCCCAAATTCGAAATATAACCTCATCGTTATTCTCAAAGGGTACCTATATCAAGTTCCGCAAGAGATATTTTCAACGAAAATCAACTAATACGAAAATTGAAGAGTCTGATTCAACTCAATGAAATAATTCAGGCAGTTTAAGAATAGAATATCAAGAGGTACGAATGTATTATGGTACAGAAACTTTACGCAATAGAGGCACCAATTTAAAGAGCCGAAATATCCTGTTTACACTTGTCTTATAACTTGAAAACAAAAGAAAATAGAGGGATGCGGTTTGGGCCATCATCCAACTTATGAAAATCGAGGTCGAAAATGTGCCCTCCATTTTTGCCTAGCGTTTACGGTTACAGAGCTTCCAGACAATTACATAGAATTGTGAGGAATTTACCTTTCGTCCTCCTACGTAGTTATTGGGATATTTGATATTGACATTTCGACATGTTTATCATGATTATCTGAGATATTTCAAGATATTTTCAAGAATTAATGTGTTTGAAGGAAATTTTCGAAATGAAAATTATAAATAACATTGATTGAATACTTCTCACCAGTTAAATTAATTAGTTGACAAGGTCAGTAAATGTATTTCTGGAAAGCATAAAGTCGAAATGTGATCGAGGAAAATTATTTCTTCTGAATATATCGGAAAGACAGCATTTTAGGGCAATAATGTTATTCTCACAGCTACATTAATTTTCAACGTAGATTCCAGTATGGCTCTAAAAAATACAGTTTTTCTGGTTTGAAAAAAATTTGAATGTAGACCTATCCCTTTTAAAAACGAAAAGGATTTACAACGGAATTCGTATAACACCCTATATGCAGATAGATCACCTATTCAGTATTAATTATATTAATAAATAATTGTCTTCAGATCTATATCTCATTTTGTTCAATGCCTTCAAAGTCAAATCAAAAAAATCATTCCTGAATAAAAAAAAAATTTTGGATCAAGAATAATCTGCAATATGACAACAAAATCCAAAAATTACCTCAAATTTGTTCTTCTTTTGCATTCCTCCTCTGAATCCCTGATATTGTTAGGAATACATCTACGTGGACGAAAAGTATCTATCAACCTAAACAAACTTGTTACTAACCCATTATATCGTGCATAGAATAAATATTTTAATGATCCAATTAAAACAACCTAATGATGATACTGATTTCGAGCAGTACCATTGATGCTGTGTCTGCTGGTTGGACGTTTCATAAACAGTTTGAAGTTAAATTACTTCCGGTAATCAAATTATATGTCATATACTGAGGTGAAAGGAAGTTGTAATGTTACATGGCTTGAGCGGATCAGATATCCAACAAAGATTAGAGCAATTTCAGATATTCATTATTCGTGTTTTCATAATTCATTTAATCGAATTTGTGGATTTCCCGATTCTACACATCCGACATTTTTTTTGTTGTAAAAAACTGGAATTCTTTCTGACCGAACAAAATACGAGGACATTCGAAGAGTAATTGATAAGTCTAAAAATACTCTTTTTCGAACTATATTTAGGTATGAGTACCCAGGGGAATTTACCTCCTCATTATATCATTCGAGATCGAAGGTTGTTGGGAATCAATTTATAAGTTGCACGGAAGTTACAAACAAAATAGAGAAGCATAATGCAGAAAGAAAGAATCGAAATTAATGCAGATATGGAAGGAGCATTGAGCTGACAATACAACAGTTTTCCAGTTGTGATGGTTTTCTTGAAAAAAATTTCTTGTTAAGTTATCTTAAATTTTTCTGATCATTATGTCAAAATTTTAATCTTCTAATAAGAAAAAATTTTACATGTAATGAGCGAAAACCTATTATTATTTAAATGGCTTTTGTGATATCAGATATCGAGAAAGAAGTCAAATTAGTGTCTTAGTCTTCTAAATTCGTTCAGTTTCTCAACTTCTTCAGGGACTAAAAATATATACTCGAAAATATACAAAAATATCTCATCAATCAACATTGCCAAATCCATGGTTTACATCGTAATACTCACATTAGCAGAGTTCCAGAATTACATCTCGGAGGAAAGAGAGCGAGCAGATTTTCAGGTTACTTTGCTCTTATTGGACCATGGAGGTAGGAACCCCCATGGATTGGACGGTATTGACGTAACAGATTGAAAAGATGCGATTCTGGAATGACCCTATTCAATGCGAAATAATATCCATATACTGGTATGAGTATTATGATGTGAACCATAGATTTGACAATGTTGATTGATGACATATTTTTGTGTATTTATTCTTAGTCCCTGAACGAAAACTAGGAAAATGTCAATTAAGAATATTTAGAAGACCAAGTAATTTGACTTCTTTTCGGATATCTGATATCACATCATCTAACGAAGTCGATATTTCCTTCAATCTTACATAGCTTTTGTTTAGGATATCCTTGTGTAGGGTATACATACTTTGCAACTAAATCGATACTTTATTTTCGCCGAACAAGAATAAAAACAAGATAACGGTATTTGGGTTTTTCTCCATAAATTTTAAGTTACGAGGGTGTATTGATATCTAGTTAGCCTAGACCAATTCCATGCATAAAAAAAATTTTGCTTTACCGTAGCAACGAACAATAATTCATTAAAAGTGTCAGTGTGAAGTTTGAGGTCAAAAAAGTAGACCAGAGTTACAAAATAAATTAAAAGAAAGAAGATGTCCACCGAAATTGTGAAAATCGAAAAATTGGAGTATCGAGCCATCAAGTACCTGTATTCAATAACAATAACAATACCTTTATTCCCTGAATCCTGAATACATATCTAAAGAAGTGGGAAATCGTTAATTACAGAGAAAAAAAATCATATTACATCCTAGATTCCTCGCTAGATTCTATATTACAATAATTCAGAAATTCTGAAATCGAATATGGTGCGATATTTATAATCAAGTCTGTGAGATGTTTTTTGAATATCCTAAAATCAACTATGTCTAGTACTTTTCAAAAGGGTTAAGAGGTAAGCAGATTTACGAAGATATGCTTGATACCCATTACCGAGCCCATTACCCTTGGTGATCAATGTCCTTCGTATGCGATCGTGAAAAATTGGACTGCAAGCTTCAAAAGAGGTAAATTTTCCAGTGAAGATGATGACCGATCGGGAAGGCCAGTTTCTGTGTCAGTGCCCGAAAATATTGATGCAGTTCATGATATGATTTTATCAGACCGTCGAATTGGGCTCAAACGGAAGCACTGAATATTTCATTCGAACCCATTCATCGTATAGTTCAAGTCAATTTGGACATGAGAAAAATTGTTGCAAAATGGATCCCCAAATGTTTGAATGATGACCAAAAGCGTGCAAAGGCATTCGATCGGTGCTCGATTTGAAAACGATGTAGACTTCTTAAACCGAATTGTTACTATGGATGAGACTCGGGTACATTTCTACGATCCAGAAACAAAGCAACAATCTATAGAATGGCGACACTCAGGTTCTCCAAGACCTAAGATGTCTCGTGCCCAAAAATCTCCTGGAAAAGTTCGTGCTTCAGCTTTTTGGGATTGCTATGGAGTAATCATGATTGATTTTTTAGATAAGGGTGGAACCTCGGATGGAACAATAACCGGAGATTACTATTCGACATTACTGACCACTCTACGGGGAAAAATTAAAGAGAAAAGACGCGGAAAGCTATCCAAAGTTGTTTTGTTCTTGTAGGACAACGCCCCTGCACACAAATCTCATGTTGCCATGCAAAAAATTCGTGATTTAGGGTTTAAATTAGTAGAACACCCCCCTTATTCGCCAGATTTTGCTCCATCCGACTATCATCTCTTTCCTCAACTGAACAAAAGTTCAAAAGGTAGTAAATTTTCTTCCAACGAGGAGGTAATGAAAGCTGTGGAGGTCTCGTTTGCAGAGCAAGGGAAACATTTTTTTGAAAGGTCTAGAGACGTTGCAGGTTCGCTGTAATAAATGTATCCAATTAAGAGAAAAATATATTCAGTAATAAAATATTTTGACATTGAAATTTTGTTTGGTTCTAGAGTAGGCTGAGAATTTTTTAATATATCCTCGTATATGATTAGATATTGCAATTATCTACAACTCTTACCTATTACCAACGAACACGAAGATTTCCGATACGAGGTATAGTTCAGGCGAAAATCGTACCTAGGTATATAAAAATCATTTTTCAACCCCAAAAACCAACCATCTACCCCTACCGCAACTTTGACCGATTTTTTTTCATCACCTAATATTAATTCCTTTGATTTGTACTACTTGAATGTTCCGACCAATCGCTTTCTGCTAAGAATTTTTTTCTTTCAATTATGTACGACCCTGGACTACTTTTATTTGTTGAAACAAGAAATAATATGATGAAATTTTGACATTTCATAAGTTAGATATCAAATCGGCTTCAAAAAACCCCTTAGACAATTTTTCAAGTATATCTGAGAGAAAAATAATTTCAGAGAGATATTCTAAAATAAATACTCCAGCTAGTGATGAAATAGGTGAAAGTAACTGGGAATAATCTATACGGGATTCAACGAAAATAGAAGTTTCTACCCTTTATCAGTCCATTTCATCCAGTTGAATTCTTCCTATAATCAGCTTAGAATATTGCTATCTCTCTATGTGAATATCGTGATACTCAACTAAATATATACTTATTCAATGCGATGAATCCTTACAATTTAATTCCCAATTGAGGTATCTGAAATGCAATTAGCATTGCAGGTTGTAATAGGCGTGAGACCACCTCATACCATTTAATTCAAATATCAGTCGTTATTTATGACTTAGAATAGATAGAAATTAATCAATATTGTACTCAACAAGTTGATCAATTATTATCTAAAACAAATAAAATGGATTATACTGATAAAACATCAGCGATGTACTAAAAATTATCTGTACCTACTGCCGAATCTTCATTACGAACAATGCAAAACCAGATGTGCATTTTCATTCTCTTAAACTTGGCAGTTTAAGTCGTAAAAACCTTCTGTTAGTGGAAATCATGTACCTAATTCAGTTTCTTGAGTTTTATCAATAGAGTATCTGATACCTACAGGGTCAATCTTAACTACTGGGAAATAGGGAAAGATTATTTGGATCGAAATGTGGCGATAGTTCCAAATATGCCTAAATAAAACATTGCTGAGGAAAAAAATTTACCCCAGGTTTCATGAAGTTTGATCGAGGAATCATCGCTTGATTGACGAATAGACGTCAATTTGTTTTTAATCTATAATTCAGTCATGATCATTCGGAGTATCATTCTCGCATCAAATTATGATGTTCATACGTCTATTCAATCATTCTCAATCGCTACTTCTTCAATATATTCAGAAATGAAAACGTTTCACTTATTTCGTTTTAGAAATCGAGTGACTGTCAAATCGTTGATCGGACAATCAAAGTTTTATGAAACCCCCTGTCAGACTATGAATTTTAAATATTTTACTTCGTTTTTGGTATCAATAATTCGAGCAATAAACTATAATCTCATAGCTCAAATAGTTCACTGAGAAGAAATGTCATTTACCACCAACATTTTTCTGGTAACCCAAGGCATACTTTTGATAAATTAAAATATATTTAAAATCCGCTTCTGACTCAATTCATTATCTCAGGATAATGAAATTCTTCCATCGCGTCAAAAAATTGTCAAATTCAAACATGAATGGGAATCCATGTTACGTACAAATGATTTTTACATAGTATTTTCTAATCAAAATCACCAGTTTCGTCAAAAAGATATAACACCCAATTCCATCATCAGGAAATATCCCTATGGTGCTCGCTAAAACAAAAACTAATATGTAGACGACAATTCGAAGAATTGTCGTTCTATTAATGCAAAGAGTATCAACTCTCTCAGATATTGTTTGGGGGTCATGGATGGGTGTAGGATTCCACAAAGTAAGTGAGGCTTGATTCAGTCTTGTTGGTACAAGTGACGCATCCTGATGAGGATTGAAAAATATCCTTCATGGTGGGCCCTCTTTCTCGCTTAAAGACACCATCCTCCGGCTGAGATGTGTTACACTACACTGTACTGATGAGGGACAATGATCCCGAAACCAGTCTACAGTTTGTTCACACAGCGTGCCAAAAAAGTAACGTAACTTGTTAATAATTCTTGTACGAATTATTATTGGGAAAAATTCTGGCACTTGTAGATTTTTAATTTCAAAAGCAATTTATGCTATGCTTTTTTGAATTTGATATTTCTCACCCCCTACGCCCCGCACCTCTCTGTTTTATTTTTTCAAATAGAAATATATGCACAGCGTTTTTTCATTAAAAAATTAGAGATTATTTCAAATTCAAAAAACCATAAGATAGACCTGCTTTCGAAATTACAAATTCATGGATTCGTGGATTTCGCTTGATAATAATTAGTAAAAGAATAATGGTCTGATTGCAGTACTCTCCAATCACAAAGGTAAATTATTTCGTACTTTAAAAAAACAACGGCACAACCAATTCTAATTTTAGCCACATCGCTGAATAGGTAATCAAATAACCTTTCATTGGATGTTTCCCAATCCATATATTCCCATTTGAAAAAATAAAACAGAGGGGTGCGAGGGGGCGTAGGGGGTAAGAAATATCAAATTCAAAAAAGCATTCGATAAATTGCTTTTGAAATAAAAAATCGACGGGTGCCAGGATTTTTCTCAATTCTTCGTACAAGAATTATTGAGAAAAATTCTGGCACCCGTCGATTTTTTATTTAAAAAGCAATTTATCGTATGCTTTTTATGTATGACCAGTTACATTTTTGACACGCTGTATAAGTTTCAGCCTCTCTGGGAATTCCTTCGCTGATTCAAGACTAGCACGCATTAATGGAACGACAATTCTTCGAATTGTCGTCTCCATATTAGATACTTCCGTGGTGACCGCAGCACTTGACGGCGAAGTACTGTGTGCTCCGGGTACTGGTCTTTATAACAAAACGTAGTAATACATAAAATAGTACAACTCTTCCATGCCGATTCCAAAATCAATTGTGAAATAAACAAAAAAATTATTCGCAAAAAATTAAACAAAATTTCAACTTTAAGGCCCTGTGTATCTTTATCCAAGGCAATATTTTACTAGGGCATTCATTTTTGGTCCTATCGTCGCATTTTGGAGTTCGGACCAAGTAATCTGTCCTTGTTATGATTCACCCTGTTACATAAGGGCTGTTCCCTTACTATCTAATATATAAAATTCTCGTGTCACAGTTTTCGTTGCCATACTCCTCCGAAACGGCTTGACCGATTTTGATGAAATTTTTTGTGCTTATCCGGTATCTATGAGAATCGGCCAACATCTATTTTTCATCCCCCTAAATGTTAGGGGTAGTCCACCCCTAGATTTTTTTTTTATTTTTCAGACAAAATTTTTAATTTCTATTTTTTTATGATACATACATAATACAACATACAAAAGAAAATTATTTATATGGCAAAACAACGTTTGCCGGGTCAGCTAGTGTACTATAATATTGATATATTATGAGTGCTGATTGTTACCATTTTCTTTGTAGATATCAACATAACAAACATTGAATTTATATCTTTTTTCTTCAGAGGTAGAAGACACATTTCGAAGGGAATATATGAAGCAGATGAAGGTCAAAACTAGCAGTGGTGGACATGAGACTCAACCTCATAGCCCTTTTTTAGCCAAGTTACTTTTTTGGCAGACACTATGAGACCTAGACGAATGGAGAGTACCAGTACCATGAAGATTCAGTTGAGGAGTTAGCTGATCGAAGCAACGCAGACGTATCTCCTCAAACAAGTATGTCAACTTCGGGGTCTCATTTTGAGAGTAGGTACTGATAACCATCAGCAAACACCCACCACCTCTAAAAAACTTTTTAAAAGCCCACCCAAGAAAAAAAGATGTATGAAAAACGAGATGTCAAAATTTGACGAAAAACTGTTAGGCCTAGAAAAAAAAATTAAAATATTTAGAAGAAAGAACGATTCGTTCTCGAGGTGGAGACTATCAGTTCCTCATGAGTGTGTTGCCCTCGGTGTTGCCGTATCTCCACGATATTCCTAAGGAAAGGAAATTGTTTTTGCGCCAGAAGATAATGGGCGTTGTAATGGAGGAATTGCAAGAAATCTCTACTGCTTCATCATATTCAACACCTACGAATTATTCTTTTGATGATTCCTCATCAGTTCAAGAATGTATTGAAATGTTTCTTTTTTCATTCGGAAATAAGAGAAATGGTGGTTATCGTCCTCTTGCAGATGATGCCACAAATGAGCAAATTCGTCAAACTAGTTTCTTTTTGAGAATATATGATTCACCCACATTTCCCGTCTTTGTCGATATTGCCTATTCCTACGTCGACGAATCAAAGGTGATAATTCTAAAGCCAATTCTTCATCTGAATCTTTCCAGGTGAGATATACTATGTATTAGTGGTTCTATTGTATTAATGTTGTGTTCGGTTGTGTTGTTGACTGATACATTTCTTGTTTAGTATCTGTATTGCTACCTATTGGTTCTATTTTGTACAATTTATATTGTACTACTCTGAAAATTTCATCAAAATTGAATAAGCCATACCAAAGTTATTGAGAGAACATAATCGGACAAATCACCCTGTACATTTTAATATACCTATATTGTAATAATGTTGACTACCTCAGAATTTCCATCATTCTTCTCTGACTGACTCGCCTTGTATAACTATGATATTTATAAATATGTAGTTATAAATATCATATACTGCTATAATTATTATTGTACACAGGGTGTTTCACCAATGACGCGGATCTCGATTACGCTAAAACAGTGAAACTTTCGAACGTTTTTCAACATGGAAACATTCAGGTCAATTGGGGCTATATTTTGAAATTGTTTTTGAGTATACAGGGTGTCTCAGGAAAGTAGTAGGAACCAAATACTTGATTTTTCTTATGAAACGCCATGTATAATATATTACTGCAGATTTAGAAACCATGATTAAAATGAGAGTAAGTATATTCGACATCTCATGTGCTTAAAATTTGCCGTTTCTTAAATATTTCGCTTTTTCGAAAATTTGAGGGTCTCGGAAAAAACCCGATAACTAAGAATGGAATGAATTTGGTAGAATGAGATTATGGCTGTGAATACAAGAATAATGAAAATAGACACTGCATCTATCATAATTATTCAAAACTCTACTGGGTGTTCGAAATGAGACAACGCGTTGACGACCTATTAAAACTAAAATGGCTCACCCAGTATTTAATTTTCGCATTCGATAGCAAATTTATCAAATAAAATGAACTTCGCCATCGAATGCATCGGCACCCTGTATATTGAAAAATAATTTCAAAATAAAGCACCCATTGACCTTATTGATTCTTCGTTAAAAAAAACTGAAAATTTTACTGCTCAAGAGTAATCGAGATTCGCATCAACGGTGAAACAGCCTGTACAGGAATATTATTTAAAAAAAAAGGAAGAAGGTTTTCAATAGAATATGGAACAAAGTATTTCACGGCGAATAGATGGAATTGAAATAATAACTTAACAAAAATAGATTTTCTAGAAATCTTTCTGAAATAATATGAATCCTTGGGTAAATTTTTTTAAATTTCCATCGAGATCCAGTTCACAGATAGGTACATTAGAGCATTCAAGGTCGATATTTTTGTTATCTAGACCAGATCAAAATAACCGTTGAAGTTACCATAATTTCTTCGATCATTCGCCTGATCTATAAGGTACAGGGTCAGACAAATTTAAATATTTGATCGAAAGGCGGTGAAGTTTTGAATAATAGAGAACAACCCAGAAACACTGTTAGGAAAGACGACCCTCTAAAACCATACCGTTCCGTATTACACATTCTGTCTGAGAGCCTCATTCTACCTGGTCGGAATATAATTTACCTGAATAATAAAATCCGACAACGAAAACATCCTGCAGACACGACACAAATGTATCAGTGAGGGGGAACATCCCCATCTTTTCAGCCTCCTTAGTTCAATAACCTTCGCAACAATCTCCTAATCATGTGAGGGTTGGGGATGTAAAAATAGGAACTCGACTTCGATACAAATCACAGTTTTTTCACCGCTACATGGTGATGTTACCGAGGATAACATTTCATCAACTGTGAGCTTCCGCACATTAATCGAAAACAATGGAGAACCCATTTGAAATTTATTTGCGTTTTATTCATCGACTACATTGAAATAAAAGAATCTAAAAGTTTTTATGGCACAGGTAATGTCTTCAACGTTGTTAGATTATCTAAGGATAAACTTAATTGAATTGAAAGGTTATACTTTAGAGATTGATAAGTTTCTTCCTTTTGCAATTTGCAATTTTGAAATTTTCCAAGAATTTGCCTATAAGATGTTAGGTGACTAAAAGTAGATGTATAGAAGATTCCGTAAAAAAAAAACGGGAGACCTGTGTTTTCCAAAATGCAGAATTGAAATATCATCAATTCAAGAATTTTGCATATTCAAGAGAGAGTTTCAAGAATAAATGTTTTTAGGGAGCTATCTCTCTCTTGATGTTTTCTAATATTACTGTTTATGTAGATATATTAGTATTGGACAAGTTGAATACTCAAAAATATTAGTTGCCGGTTGGCCCAACTAAAACTCACCACACTGCACCACTAATGTCAAGAATGATTTCTCCAATACCTTCGGTAACCGTCAATTTCGTTTGGTGAATCGCGATTTCCGATGAGAATGTTGCATTCCCAACTCCATCTGATATCTAAGGGCTTTAAATTATACAGGGTGAGTCACAAGGAACAGTACCGGGTGATTTTTTATATTTTAGTCATAAGCATACTGATAGCACCAAATATAATACCACGTATTTCGATTATTATATTATTATAAACATTTTTCATGGACCATATATGATATACCTAAATTCATTGTGTTTCTAGATATCATGACATCAAAAAATAGAGAATATATTCCAAGAAGCAATTTGATAAGTTGATTCGAATCAAAGACAAAACGTGGCTCTATTTTTCATTAAATACGTGGATGTCTTGATATCTAGTTAGCCTAGACCAGTTCCATGCATAAAAAAAATTGTGGAAATCGAAAAATTGGGAGTATCGAGTCATCATCAAGTACCTGTATTTAAAAGGTTTAAGAGGTAAGCAGATTTACAAAGATATGCTTAATAACCTTGGTGATCAGTGTCCTTTGTATGCCACCGTGAAAAATTCAACGGCAAGCTTCAAAAAAAGAAAATTTTCCATTGAAGATGATGGCCGATCGGTAAGGCCAGTTTCTGTGTCAGTTCCCGAAAATATCGATGCAGTTCATGACATGATTTTATCAGACCGTCGAATTAGGCTAAAACAGATATCTGAAGCACTGAATATTTCATACGAACGCGTTCATCATATACTTCACGTCAATTTGGACATGAGAAAAATTGCTGCAAAATGGATCCCCAAATGTCTGAATGTTGACCAAAAGCGTGCAAGGGTGGAAGCATCGCGTTTCATCTGTGCTCGATTTGAAAACGATGTAGACTTCTTAAACCGAATAGTTCGTTACTAAGGATGAGACTTGGGTACATTTCTACGATCCAGAAACAAAGCAACAATCGATGGAATGGCGACACTGTTCTCCAAGACCTAAGAAGTTTCGTGTCCAAAAATCTGCTGTTCTTGCTTCAGTTTTTTGGAATTGCCACGGAGTAATCATGATTGATTCTTCGGATAAGGGTGGAACAACAACCGAAGATTACTATTCGACATTACTGACCACTAAAAAAAAGAGAAAAGACGCGGAAAGCTATCCGCGGAAGGCTATCCAAAGGTGTTTTGTTTTTGCCTCGGTTTTTGCAGGACAACGCCCCTGCACACCATGCATGTTGCCATGCAAAAAATTCGTGATTTAGGGTTTGAATTATTAGAACAACCCCTTATTCACCAGATTTGGCTCATCTATTTCCTCAACTGAAATTTTTTTAAAAAGGTGGTAAATTTCCTTCCACCGAGGAGGTAATAAAAGCTGTAGAGGTCTGCTTTGCAGAGCAAGAAGAAACATTTTTTTTTGAAAGGCCTATCCAATTAAGAAGAGAATATGTATGAGTATAAAAGTATTTTGTCATTGAAATTTTGTTTTGTTCTATAGTAGGCTATAAATTTTTCAATATATCCTCGTATCACACATATCCTCTCAAAATTGAAATATAAATTGTTTCTGTTTCAGTGAGTAATAACCGAGATAATAACGCTATGCCGAGCGCTATGCTATTTGAATTTTCAAATCATTCTTAGTCGTTATTATTTGAAACGTTTATTTCTAGGAAATTAATGAATTTAGGTGGGATATATAGTTGATAAAATCAATGAGAATATATAACTGCACAACATTATGGGTGACCCTGTATATTTCAATTTATGACAGCTGATATGTGGAGTTTTAATTTTACATAAGAAATGTTTCAATAATCCCTGTATACATTGAAATAATTTCTTCTGTTAATTTTTTTTAACCTATGAAACTATGCACAATCTTCAACTTAACACGGAGATTTGATATGGTAGCAGGAGCAGGAAGGAAGAGTAGGAAGACTAATACTGATCCCACTATTCCACTTTTCCGTCGAATACATGTTGACTGAAATATGGTTTAGATATGGAAAGGAGACGGAAGGTAGTGAGAACACGCAAGAATTTGACGAAAGGTACATTCAAGGGTACATTGTATATGGATATGGAAAGAATACGGAACGTTTAATGGGCATCATCCTTAAGGGGGCCATTTCAAAAGTCTAAGAAAAATGCTCGAACAGTGCAATTCTTATTTTGAAATTACGCAATTTTTCAGGTAACATTTAATTGAGGAGTTTGTCATACACACTCTTGAAAATAGGAGGGTAGTCGAGCTTTTTCAAATGGCAAAATAACTCTTTTTGTGTCAGAAATGTATCGACCTTCTGCCACTGATTCGATTAATAGGGGGGATTTTTATCAATCCTTTTATCATATAGGAATGAAATACTCAATCTCATTGAATTAGATGTATTTTGAGGTCATTGACATACAAACTCTCAAACGCATAAGAGGTCGATTTTTTTTTAAGTTTTCGAAAACATACCCTTTTCGTGAGGTAGCAATTGATGAATTATTTGAAATGAAAATCCTCGAAAAAATCACAATTACAAAAATAAATGAACTAGTAATTGATGCAATGTACTTCAAAAAATCAATCACACCTAAAGTGTAAGTATTTCATTGACCTCAAAATAATAGCAGAAGTCAAAATTCGAATTCAATAACTTCAACTATTTTATTCCTATAATAGAAAAAGAGGTGATAAAAAACATCAATTACCATATCATCATGCTCAGCAACATTTCTGGCACAAACAGTTAGGTTTGCCGTTTGAAAAAGTACCCTCCGTTGCATGACTAATCAATTATACATGGAGAGTTGCGTAAATTAAAATGAAAACTAAGCTTTCGTGCATTTTTCTAGAAGAAGTAAATAACGATAGTTAATAATTCTGTACTTTTTGTTCACTGATTATAAAGATGTCAGTTTCATTCAAGTACAATATAGATCTTCATCAATAAATTTTCAGCCAGGTAACAGACTGGTCCCGAAATTATTTTCAGTGCCATTCAGAATATTTCATTCTGTTCACTTATAACTCTTTATTGAAAATTATAAATCAAAATGGGTATTACCAAGTTGATAGATTTCATACTAGTGGGTAAATCTAATTGGTTAATCTAGACCTCGACAATATGCAGAGTTCATGGAACAATTTGGAAACAATGGATGTAGTTTCCCCGAGTTCGGTAGTATTTGAACATTGTAAGAAAACATATTTCCATACAGCTTGCCTCTGTATATCGGTGTCAATCTATATGCAAATCCAGGCAAACCGTGGCTTTCTCAGAAATACTCATCGAAAGCTCCATAGGATATACCCCATTCACTTTTAAAAAAGCAATCGGCTGGCCATGGAAATTTGACACTGTATACTATGAAAATGTGAGGTTATTCGCGAATCCAATTACCGTTGAGGGCGCTGCGAAATGAAAACAAACTTTGACGTTTGTCAGTACTCTTTTCGAGATTTGTACGGACTAACAGAGTTTTTCTAGAAAATCAAGATATTTATCGGAATTATCGGAAGCGAATTGATTGATTTAGTTTCGTAAAGAAAGATCAACATTCTTTGGAAATATTTCATTTGAAAAGGATGAATTGTGGAATAAAATCGAGCGATGATATTGGTGATCCACTGTACCTGGAAAATCCTATTATTTCACAGATTCTCTCTTGAATTAAACCTAGCTAATAATGTTGAGGCAGCATATTCTGAGTTTGTGAAGTTTCTATTTAAAGTATTTTAATTCCATGTTATGATATAGGTATTTCTCATACTGTAATCTCAAGAGACATAAATATGATTCAGCTCATGCAACAAGTTCTACAGATGAGAAAAAGCATTCATTTGGAAGTATGAAAATTATGAAATTGTATTTCTAAATCGTCAATTGAATTTAGCAGAAAACACTCGCAAAGAAAAATCGTTTAACCTAACTCCTGCCAGTTGAAAGGACTGGTATAAATACCTTTTCCAATTTTTTTTCGGAATCAATATTTCTATTCAGAAACCCAGACAATAATCCCGATATAACTTCTCCAAATAATAATTATAATACTTTGTTGGACAACGTGAGATAAGAAAAAACATAAGGAACTAAACTTGTTCTGACTTTGCAGTACTGACAAAGTAGTTTCGTAATTCAGTCGGCAGAGGGCGTCTAGATTTTTGGATTCGCCAATAACGCTTGCCAAAACATTTTTAGGTTTTAAATAAGCGCATGTTGTCCGTTCTACGTAAAAGTGTTAGTAATTACGTATTTTATCACAATGTGAATTCATTTCGGAAAATAAGGATTTGAAAATATGTGGTGAACATAATAATTATTAACTCAACAAGTTAGCGCAAGCAAATGGGCATCTACTCTTTGTCGACGAAATGGAATTTCTGTTAATACTTTGAGTGATGGTACATAGTTTGTTAGTTCGATTAAGATCGTAACAGTTGTTGATTTAATTATCGGCGGGTGTTATACATCTGAATTAATTTCCTTAATTATTATTAACGATATTATAAACTGATTAAAGAGATTATTCATCTAGTTATTTTCATGGAAAGTACGAGAGATCATCAGTGTTCAAGTATATTCATCTATGAAAGAATATTAACGCATATCATGCAGATGCTTGAGAAATGTTAATGTTGGGTGTACTCTTGGACTGATAGCTGAAGACATCAGTTTCACCTAGAAACCAGGCTAGAAACACGAATCTGATATTTTTATTTAAACCTTTATAATATGAAAATTTTCTGGCTGCAATGACATGCTTTTGTTCACATAAAATTTTGACTCTTTTTTGTATTTATCTCGGTATTTATTTAATCCATTGATTTCAAAATTGAAGTGATATCCGTCCTCCTTTATATTCCAAAATGTCTTCCGCATAATAACGAGTAGTGTGTAAATCTCAGTGTCAATACAGAGGTGTTCATTTTTCAAGTTAGATTTCCAAATTATCCTCAATTATCATTAAATTTCATGCGTTAATTTAATAATGCATGCATTCAATAATAGAAGGGACATTTCTAATTGTTTTATTTTAAATTTGACTATAGTTATTTTCACTATAAATTCTTTGTTTTCAAAGTTGACTGTCTTATCCACCCGTTTTTTTAAAATATAAGTTTTACTTTTGCTTCTGTCACTTTCTGTTGGCGATTCTACTGATCAAATCCTTTGTAGTGACTGAAGATGGACTCCGAAAACATGTCCCAAATCAACATCGGTAACAGATAAAGAAATAATGTGGGGTATGAACCGGTATGACCTCTTTGAGAATTAACTGACTGATATGCAACACGAGGTGCCAACTCCACTTCGAGAAGATGGACATTTTTACCAAATTAAATTCAGCGATTTCTACATATAACGATATATTTTCATCACTCAAAAGCCGAATTAAAAGCTGTTTAGCAAAGTCAAGGGCAAAGGCGAGGGCAAAGGCAATCAAATGAAAAATTCTTTGGTTAGTAGTTTTCTGGCATCTACTAATTTTCGCAACAGTTAAATAATGAATAAACGGAGACGAAGGACGGATGAATTGTTTTTGATTGGTTTTTCGGAATTTTCAGAAAGTGCTAGCTTTTTTGAGTGGTTAGAAGAGATGAAAAACATACATGGGTATTTTAAAATTTTTGAGGAACAAATTTATTCGAATAGTTTTTGAACATATCATCAAAATTACCATCAAAATTTCTATAGATTTAATACACGTTTCTGTTCAACTCGAGGTTCAACTCAAGAACATGTTTAGAGTAAGTATGAGATACTTCAAATATGTATCAAAAACCTTCATGCGTATATGAAAATCGAAAATATATTCAGATACTGGAGTTACTATGTATAAGTTTAGAAATATGAGTTATTTTCTTGGATCTATTAAGTGATTCGTAACTATGAGATTAGTGATTTGCATTAGAGACCATAAAACCCTCGATAAAACCAATTAATCAGCAGTTACAAGTTCAGTTGAATGAAAAAATAATTTGGATGAATTGGATCATGTAAAGAATTATTGCGTGATGAACTATAGCTTTAAGGATTTGAATATCCAACTCTTCAGATTTGGAATAAAAAGGGACTTGAAAATATACGTATAGATAGATGAAATTAAGACACTTCTAGGTTCCCTTCATTTTCAATTATTTTTGATCATTTTGATGATGATGACACAAGTACCCAACATTCAATGATTACTAAATACATATAAACTATTGAGTCGGAACGCCTCACAATGATCATACATTTTCCAATTACGATTTGATCATTATAGCTGAGATGTGGTCGAAAACCGGTATTAATTTCGAGGAATTGTTTATTTATAATCGTTATTACGATGACTTCTTATTTTTGAGATAACATCCAAAATTCGAGATGTACCCAAATTGAACCAAGGTTATCGAGAGACGTCAATAAATTATAATATAATGTATGTATATTCGCAAAAATGTCTAGGTATGTTAATGAGCCAAATTGAAGAAACTCAAGGAACTATTTGAACGGAATGAATGATAGCATCAAGGAAATTATTCAAGACGTCTCGAGCGCAAGTGGTTCGGTCAAGCACGACGTTCAAAAGAAATCCAGGTTGAAATCCAACTGTATTTTATTCCATTCAAAGTATCTCACAAGTTTTCAATTTCGGCAGGGTCAATGAAATCGAAGTAGAATCCGGAAATTCGTTCTATCACACTGAGACATACCTGTGGGGTTTTTCCTCAATTTTCAACAAAAAACTGTCCACGGTTAATGGTAGGTCCAGGTGAACCCGCGACAATTTAAATTTTATCTTTGGTTTGTTTATCTTAAACGTCAAAACACAACCACACCACACGCCATCGCACCGGAGACTACTTTATTAAGGAGCGAGTGAGAACCCCCCGAGCAGTGCGTTGGTTCTTGTTCAATCGATACGGCGTGGCGGGATTTTTGAAGTGATTTTTTCTGCTGATACAAAATATAATATGTGGGATGAGGTATCCAGAAACAAAGTTTCACATCAGAGAAATATTCCTACTATAAACATCATCTGGGTTCCAGAATAAGATATGAAAGATATTGGTTATGGAAAAGTTTTTAGAGGATTGAATTGTGAGCTTATAGGCAACACATAAAGCGTATCTTATTTTGTTGGGTTGCGGTGGACAACATATCTTCTTCAATAATGTTATGATACTGACGATGAATCTAACTGGAATCTGTGTACAATTTCGATTGTGATTGTACACAGATGGAAATTATAAAAATTACAAATAAATTATACAAGGTGATTCATTGGTAAATGGGCAGAAGCTAAGGGTAGATAGAAGACACTGAGGTTGAGTCAGAATAACCTCTATTTAAAGTGTCTAAATCAAGATACAGAGTGTTTCATTCATTTTGCCAATTTATTCAATTACCCATAACATTCGAACCAGCCTATATATATTGATAAGATTTCGTTATTCAGTAATTTTCCTAATTTAATTGAATCCTCCCATCAGGGCTTATTTTTTTGGGTCACAAATTTGAAACGCCAGTTATTAACATAACAGATTTGTATTTGGATTAATCTTTGACAATTTCGACTAATTTAACCACTGGAAACGTTAAAAATTTTTATAAGATATCAGACCACTGCTTTCGTAATGTTGCACGATAGTGACCCAAAATATTCATTTAAATTGTAACAATGAATACCGAATGAAATTTAATTTTTTTCACATTTTAATATTCAGATTCAACTAGACTAATTGAGTATTGAAATCGTAAGTGGAACTAGTGGAAGTACGAGAGTTACCTTGTTCCCTTTGATTTTTCTGTTTTTTTCGAATACCTTATCAATTTTGAGGAATTTTGATATACAGCGTTTTATCTTATACAGGGTGTACCAAGTTCGAGGGCCTATTAGACGTTTCTGGAGAACTGGATCTATTTAAAATCTGGAAATTGGGATTATGATATTGTTCGACATTATCTATTGAGATATTCATGAAGCGTGAGCACTTTCAGTTATACAGGGATTGGAAATAAATTTTTCAAAATTTTTTTTTTCTATTTTTTCGTTTCTGATATGATAGAGTATACAATTTTGAATATATTTCTGTTCAAATCATATCAGGAAAGAAAAAAAAATTTTTTTGGAAAAATTTACTTTCATTCCCTGTATAACTGAAAGTGCTTAGGCTTCAAGAATATTTTAGCCTCGATTTTAGCTCAGTAGATAATGTCGAACGATATCTAATCCAAATTTTCAGATTTCAAATAGATCCAGTTCTCCAGAAACGTCTAATAGACCCTCGAGCTTGGTATAACTTGAATATCAATTTTGTCATCATGTCAGTATGAATTAGTTGTTGCGGAGAATAAACGCACCAAATATCATCGAAATATACAGGATGGTTCGGAAGTTATTGGTAATTGAAGAAATTGACAAAATCAATAGAACACTGTGTATCTTTTTCAGAAATCGAACACAACATTTTTTTTACATGTCTACAACGAAAAAAAAATTTCACTCGAAATTGATGAAATTTTTCACGATTGTACTTACTTTCATACCTAACACGAATATCAAAACAGAATCGAAAAATATCAAACGGTTTCGTTTTTACAGCCATTCAAATGTCCCGTTCGAATATCTGAAATAATAAAAAAACATGACACAGCTTGTGTTCTTAGGCCCATAATTTTTTAATTTGTATGTCGAAACATTCCAGATTGCAAAATGAATTTAAAAAAATCAGTGAAACTTCATTGAGAGTCGAACTCCCTGCTCTGAGTTAAGTACCTATTAAAATAAATGTGGAATCTGAATTGAGACTGTTCAAAGGTTTTTAATTTTCGTTGCCAAGCAATGGCAGCTCATAGAATTTGACAGAGTATTTGAATTTAACTGAATATAATATTGCAACTATCTTGAAACCAATTTATGCAGTTTGAGTAGAAATTGGCGGTTAATACTTCCTAGATATTAATGGCATGGCATTATTGCGGAAATTTCTACGAATAATTCCACAATTTCACAAACGCAACAAAAAAAACCTATTAGTATAAAATTTATTCATAATTCGTTCTCAAAAATATTGCCATTTTTCAGGATACACTTTCTCGCCCTTTTCGCCACACTATCCACCGCTGAACGAACCATTTCCGTGTTTCGGCGAATCTCTTCGGCGGCTGATTCGATTCTTTGAATCAGTTCTTCTCTCGAAGTCACTGGAGCTCGCTTATCATAAACAAGACTCTTCATATGACCCCAGAAATAAAAATCCATAGCTGTAAGATCTGGAGAAAGAGGAGGCCATGCGACAGGTCCCAATCGGCCGATCCATCGGCGAGGGTATTGAGAGTCTAAAAATTCTCGTACACTCCTCACTGTGTGAGCAGGGCAACCATCATGCTGGTACCATATTCCTTGAAAGTGACTCAAAGGAATATCTTCCAATAGATCGGGCAGAGTTTCCCTCAAAAATTGACTATAGCCATTTCCAGTCAATGTTTCAGGAAGAATGTACGGTCCTATAATGAATCCATCCTTCATTCCCACCCAAACATTGACAGAAAATCTCTTCTGGCTATTTTTTGCTACTGTTGCATGTGGATTTTCCCTTTGCCATATTATATTATTTTTTTGTTGAAGAAACCATCTCTGTGGAATGTTGCTTCATCCGTAAACAGTATGAGACGTAGGAAATTCCTATTCTCACGTGTCCTTCTTAAAATAAATTCACAGAATTCTTTCCTCTTCTCAAAATCACCTTCTTCTAAGGTTTGACATGAATGGAAAAGGTACGGATGGTAGCGATTTCTTTTCAAAACTCTCCATACAGTGGATTTACTCTTATTCACACTTGGATGATTTGTTAGAGTCGTTATTTCGGATTGTTTCCTTCTTCTTGCGGTGAAGAATACCTTCTTCACGTAATTTACGCACTGTTTCTATGAAAGTTTTAAAATTAGGAACGTTTCGGCTTGGAAATCTGCGAGCGTAAATTTCCCTTGCTTTTCTCCCTGAGGAATTCGCTTCATAATAAGCCTGAACCATATCATTTTTTTCTAAAAGTGAATATTTCATTTTCGTTTGCATACAAATCGTTTCAATATACTCGAATTATTCAGTAAAATTCAAATACCCTGTCAAATTCTATCAGCTACTGTTGCTCGGCAACGAAAATTAATATGTATACTCAGAACCTTAGAACAGACTCATATTTCACATTAATACTTAACTCAGAGTAGGGAGTTCGACTCTCAATGAAGTTTCACTGATTTTTTTAAATTCATTTTGCAATCTGGAATGTTTCGACATACAAATTAAAAAATTATGGGCCTAAGAACACAAGCTGTGTCATGTTTTTTTATTATTTCAGATATTCGAACGGGACATTTGAATGGCTGTAAAAACGAAACCGTTTGATATTTTTCGATTCTGTTTTGATATTCGTGTTAGGTATGAAAGTAAGTACAATCGTGAAAAATTTCATCAATTTCGAGTGAAATTTTTTTTTCGCTGTAGACATGTAAAAAAAATGTTGTGTTCGATTTCTGAAAAAATTTTTTCACAGATATCCTTTAAAAATTGTGTTAATTTAGGAAATGAAAATCAATTTGGCAACCGAAAAAAAAATCACGAACATTGCAGGTTTTCCGCCATTTTGTAATTTTTTTTTCGGTGCTCTGCACCATTTCTGAATGAAGCATCCAAAAATACTACGATATGACAAGAAACCATTACTTCCAGTCTTATACATAACCGACCACACTCAATATAATAACGCTCGAAAATGACATTAAACACCGTGTATCTCCCTTATGCTTCGAAAACTTGGTATATGTTATAAGAAAAAAATGATTCGCCCGATGTTCTCTACACGTCATATGAGTTTGTCCAGTTTATGATGAAACACCCTGTATATCTCGTTTTTTTAATTGTTTTTAAAATTAATTGGTATTGGCAAATTGAAAAAAAATTTTTAACAGGCAATGATAAACGGTGTGAATAAATTCTGAATTGAAAAATCAATGACACGATACTTCTTCAATCTTGGGATTGAATTAAACATTGCCAATTATATTTTGCTGCTCTTTCGAATCGAGAGTATTGCGACGATTTTCAAAAAAACATGCCAATTCGTTTCATTCCTTGAATTGTAATTTTTCGACACAAAAATAAGACAATTGAATTTTGCACTGCTTTTATTAAAATTATTCCTTGTTCTCAAAATCAGATTATTCGGTGAAAAAACTTCATATATGTACATAGGTTTTTCTAATTGTATAGGGTTAATTAAATATTCTTTTACCGTCTCATCAGGATTAAAGTTTCGAACTTCTCATATCAACAGAGTCGCATAGTAGTATATTCACTTCATCGGAACATTTCGACATAATGTTTACATGCAACCACTAGGAAGTGAAGTTGAGGAATTCGCAAATTTATCAATATGTGAATGCGCATCCTCGATAATTCTCCAAAAAGCTCTTCTAGGCGATATGTTTTTCTACTCATTGCGACTTACTGGACTTACTGTTACATTTCTGGATAAATGGGGTGTTCGGGCTTCCGGTCCTTACCAATACAGGGCATGTTCCGATATTGCTGGTTTTACTGGCCCGCAATCGAACTCGAACGACTGGGCCAATAGGCATCGTCTCTGAAATACTGACAGTACAGTAGTGAATATCGGAACAGACGGACAGTGAAAAAGTGCAAAGATGAACCATAGAAATGAACAACGCTTGGTGACAAACCATGGAGGTAAAGGAAGGGGTATGGGAGGGAGCATATTCTATATTTCCCTGGTAGCAAAAGTGTCACATAGTTTCCGCCATATTGGTATGGGGAAATTGTGTCGGGAATATGGTTTATTTGAATTTCTTCAATTCGAAGTTTCTTCGGTTCAGTTTTAATGACAATTGAATTCAGAAATAATGCGGGAAATGATAAAAGTACCAGCCTGAAGTGTCGAAATAACACGAAATATAGCTTGTTAAATGAATTGGTGAGCTGAATTCCCAATAGATTGAAAAATGTATTCCCATAATTGTTGTTCCACCCTTTCCTCCTTATGCAAAATACAGTTTTCCTGAGAAAAATATGACTTTTCAGATTTATGTTTTCAATGACATTAGACCATTTATTTTTGTTGTTAATAGTTATTTTCCTATCAAGTGCGGAAAGTGATACTTGCCCGCACGAAACTGCCGTTGCCCGAACGATGCGAAGCAGAGTTCGGGTAAGCAGTTGAGTGCGGGCAAGACACTTTCCGCAAGAGTTAGGAACAATATTTTTTTCTACAAGCGCTTGAAATATTTAAATGTATCCATTTCACGAAACAGATCATATCTCATTTGATTAATTCATATATAATGACAGACGTGATTCTGCATGTCATTACTATGGGTTTCTCATCGTTGACGTTCTGTGCATAGAAACATGATAGAATTTAATTTATTCTATAATATTTGCGTGCGGGAAAAACCCCTGCTAATCCATTCCCGCACGCAAATGCGTGCGGGAAAGAAATAGCAGGCGTTTTTCCCGCACCTTTTGGGAAAGTGACTCTTTGCAACTTGGAATGCGTGCGGAAAAAAGGTTGAACGCGCACGCTTGTAGAAAAAGATTATATTCTGTTATCACTTTCACTGTGACAAATTAAAATTTAGTTATAATGTAATACCTTTGAATATTCAGTTAATACTCAAGGGTGCTTCCCGAAATATTTTCTATGAGCGACAAGAAATTTGTCATTCTCTTTTCGTAATAAAATGTAGTTGAGCCACTTCTTTCTTATTTATATAAAAATATAATCTACTTTACAATAAAAACTACGGCATCAAATTTGTTTCTCTTACAATTAATCAATTTTTTCTAAGTCCATAAGCATTTAGATATAATTATTATACAATGAAAAAACAGATAATAAAATTATTAATATTCATTATAATTAAGAAAGATATGAATAGGAAATAATTCACAAAATATACAACACAACATATACAATATTCCGACCAACGTCAAAACCCCTGGAATAGGATATTGTGTATAAGTGATTTATATTTCGGGGGGGTATTCTATATAACGTTTGTTTCATCCACCACAGAACACACCGATATTGACTTACTTGACTTACTTACTTGACTTACTTTATGTCATCCACTTCCATAAGTGTAACTTCGCATCTATGGAGTATTTTAAGGTTGATGGAACCATCTCAATCACCATGGAATTCTTGAATGTCCGTGGTTGAACAGGTGAAGCTTCTATTTTATGAAAGGTAGCTCTAAGAAGCTGAAATTTAGAATTACCAAATTCATTAATAATAATTAATCAATGACAGGCATTGAACTCTAAAAGAACTCTAGTTTATTTAGAGAACCCACTTCACTCTTCTCCTGCCTGCATATGCATAGACATAGAGACATGGACTGTGCCTTCCCTTTATATCTATGCATGAAATACGGTCAAAAAAAGTGACAGAGAGAAAAACACGTCGGGAATGCAGTTGTCTTTTTCTAGAATTTTGATTGGTCTACACTCACCTCTATGTGAACAAAAAAGAGAAAAGTATGTCCCGACGAGCTTTTCTCTCTTTCTAATAAATAGCCAATTTTATGCTGGCATTGCTCAGTCCATGTCTCTATGTCTATGTGCATATGTGACAAACCACAAAACATCTCAACAGAGTGTTAACATAATCACATCTGCGGTTTTGGTAAGCTTCTATAGCTGTCTGCTATCTGAATCCGCATATGTACAAACCAGAGATAACCAGGTTGTCTATGGTACAAACAGACAGTTTGAACATTAATTATAACAATGTGGAAATTGTACAGGGTGGGCAAAATTTGTGATACCTGAACTACAACTTTTTTACCCAACGGGATAGAGGAAAATGAATGTACCATTCATGGCGTCTTTTTTCGAGAAACTGATGATGCCATCAACTGCATTTCTCTATCTTCTTTTGTTTTTGAGTTATAGGTCAAAATTTAAATTTGGGCGATTTCAACATTGGTCATTATCTCCGTTTCTGTTTGTGCTAGGATATTTTGATGAAAACATTATGCATGCACTAGCTATCCAGTGACGTACTATGATGTTTTCCTACAGGTTTATTTGCTGATTTATAAGATAAAGTATTATGTTTTTTCTTATGAAAACAGTAGTTTGAAATGACAACATTTGAAGGAGATATTTGAAAAGAGCAGAAAATTTTCAATGAGATTCAGTAGATTTCATTGCCCGCACGTCATTTTGCTCAAAGAAAACTACAGAAAAAGCGAAGTGAGAAAAGTTTTCTTTGCTTATTTTGGTTACAAATCGTTCTAAGACAATTTGTTCTGTCATCAATATCAACCGACTATACTGGTTGGTTCAAAAGTTATGAGATATTCAAATTTTAGGTGAATACATGAAGCACCCTGTATCTCCGTTATAGAATTGATTAGATCTATCTAATATGGGTTTTTTGGACTCGTCTAGAGTAGCTCTAGCTCCAGTCACTGTATGTTCATTTACCAATGAAACACCCTGTATATTGCTACCGGTTCGAATTTCCTCCTGCGTGACCTTCTTAACAATAATAGAAATAATATTAACGTATGAACATGTTATGAAGGATATATGCTTCGAGCTATTTTGAAGTCCTTATGAAACAAAAAGCTACACATTAGGTACATAGGGTCATAAATTATAAATGAACAACACTCCTATACAAGCTACAAAGTTGATCTAGTGACAAATTTCTGTCATATAAAGACCCATCTTCTTAAAATCAGCCGAATCGAATGGCTTCTATCAAAAACGGATTGTACAGAAGGAGTTCAAATATGTTTATTAAATTACAATTTGAATAATCAGGCGACATCTAATTTAAGAAACAACAAGCCGGTAAAACAGAAAATATTTTCGAACTCGTCATCAGAACAACAATAGCACGACAGTAAACTATTGGTTCACAAGCAGAGGTCTTGACTCGTTCAGAGCAATAAAGAATAGACTGGTGTAAAGTCATATTCAGTTTGTTTATTCAAAATATTACAATTATTTTTATGAGCCTTTAGAATTTCCATACTATCTAAATTATCTAATAAGTGAGCCTTTGATGACCATATCAACAGAATGCCATACTCTGTATGTTTTATGAGTTATTGGGATTCGTATAAAAAAAATGGTGAAAACGGGAGGATACACTTTTCGTGATATTTTTGCAGGGGAGGTTTTATCAAGCATTTTCAACCATTTTCAATTTTGCGATTCTGTAGTATTAGGTATAACGCTGTTTGTTCTTTGGACCAGACCAGAAAGGTGGGTACTAGATTGTCATGAGAAAATCATCAAGTTGGACAAGTCGAATTCATCAAAATTCGAAACGGTATTAAATACCAAAGAGCGACGACAGTAAAGGACGGTATAAGAATCGTCCCACAAAGCGCCGATGATCATAGAAGGATGACGGACTTCCTTCATAAAATAAATAGGGAGTTTTACACTCTTCAACGGGAGGAAGAAAAGAAAATATACGCGGTAGTGAGATACCTACCGCTGGATGCAGATATCCCGACGATCCTTGACGACCTCAAGGATCAAGGGATCGTCGATGCTGAGGTCATAAGGATGACCACAAATAAAACAAAACAGCCGATGCCCTTATTGCTGGTTAAAACCCAGAATAAGGATATCTTCGAGGTGAAAAGGCTCTACAACATGAACTGTGTTGTTGAACCTAAGAGAAGGACGATTGGGCCTGGACAATGTTACCGCTGTCAGCGATATGGACATGCCCAAAGTAAGTGCACTTTTCCATGGAGGTGCGTGAAATGCTCCGGTAATCACAGCTCCAAGGAGTGTACGCTTACCAGGGAGAACGAGGAGCGAAATGCCTCTTGTGTTCTCTGCGGAGAGCAAGGACATCCAGCCAGCTACAAGGGATGTAGCGAATGGAAATTGGTCACTAAAAAGACCAAGAGATCGCCAAGATCGAACCAGACCAGCTCGAGGCCAACACAAAATACTCCGAAACCAGCCCAAAACTCTTCGGAAGTGAAGAAACCCCAGGAAACTGCAACCAAAGTGGTCAAAGACACGGAGAATCCAGAGAAAAAGAAGGAAAAGTCAAAAACCGTCAAAAAAGCCGAAACCAGGAAAGGAATTTCTGGAATCACTGAGGAACTAGATAAGTTCACGAAAAACCTCCTCAGCACGATGATGCACAATCTGGAGAAAGAGATTGAGAAGAAGATGCAGCAAATTATTAAGAATATTTAATGGCTGATACGACGATAAAGAACAATCTCATAATTGTCTCTTGGAACGTCGAAGGATTGAGAGCCCGCAGATCAGAATTCGAAGAACTGATTGAAGAGAAGAGACCGGATGTCATAGCTCTCCAAGAAACAAGACTTAACGCCAACGTTCGGATAGCATTTCCCAATTACGATATCTACAGAAATGATAGACCTAACAGCACAGGTGGCGTTGCTATACTGGCTAGAAAGAATATGGATCACCATTTCGACCAAATATTCAATGGACAAGAAGTAGAAGCAATATCGATTATTGTGAATACTAATCGAGGACAAGTGAAGATTATTTCAACTTATAAATCACCGGATAAGGACATGCTGGAAGAGGATCTAAAAATGCTACTAGAAGGAAGACACCCTAAAATCATAATTGGTGATCTTAACTGCAAATCGCAGGAATGGAATAGTAGAGTGGAAAATACCAACGGGAGAAGACTGAAGATTTATGCTGAAAAACTTGATGCAGTTGTAATAGGACCTGATATACCGACCTACATACCAAGAGTAAATGGACTACCTGATGTACTGGACATTGTCGTAATGAAAGACATCACTGAAGAAATCAGCATTGATACAATAGAAGACGGAACTTCAGACCACAATCCCATAGAATTCATAGTGGGACATGGCCCAAGAAACGAAAAAGAGACACAAACCAAGGATCGCACAGACTGGGAGAAATATAAGAATTTACTTCAGGAGAAAATCACGGAAATTCCCCAAATAAACACCCGGGATGAATTAGATGAAGCAGTTGAAAAATTGGAAAATCAAATAAAAGAAGCCTATGAAGAAAGCACCAAGAGAATAAGGAAACCAATTCCGAAACATTCACACGGAGATACACCAAGGGATATAAAGGAACTTATAAAAAAGAACAGAAGACTCAGAAAAATCTACAGAACAACAAAAAGAGAAGAAGACAAGAAGAAACTGAATAAGCATAGCCAGATATTGAAAAATGCTTTAACAGAACTGCGTAATAGCAGATGGCACCAGAGATTAAGGGAACTGAATACAATAGATCACTCGGCTTGGAAAATGCAAAAACGCTTACGACGAGAACGGACAGTTATACCTCCACTGCATGGAGCAAACGGAATGGTATATACGAGACTTGAGAAAGCCGAAGCACTGGCCGACTCAATTGAGAGAGAAGCCAGAATAAATTACAAAAATGATGATGACAATGAAGATCTAGAAGAAGAAGTGGAGGCAAACGAAGAACTGATGATGGAACCACCGGAAACCGAAACCATTCCAAAACCGGCTTCACCAACAGAAATCAAAGAGATCATAATGAAATTGAAAAACAGGAAAGCGCCGGGAGAAGATAAGATAACGAATTATATGTTGAAGAAATTGCCTAGAAAAGGAATAGCAGCCTTGACGAATATAACAAACGGAGTGATGAGGACCGAATACTACCCAAAGAGATGGAAAACTGCAGAAATGATAGTTTTCAACAAGCCTGGAAAGGAACGGAAATTTCCTCAAAATTATAGACCAATCAGCCTACTATCAGCACTAGGAAAAATCGTCGAGAGGGTTATCGCTAAAAGGCTGAATGAGGAAACAGAAATGTTGAAGATAATTCCACCTGAACAATTTGGATTTCGACGAGAACATTCGACTGAACTCCAATTACTACGGCTCATAGAATACGTCACCGAAGGAATGCAGATCAAACAGGCCACAGGATCAGTTCTGATGGATATCGAGAGAGCTTTTGATAGAGTATGGCACGAAGGCCTAATCTACAAGATGAAAAAAGCAGGATATTCGACCAAGCTGTGCAAGATTATAAGGAACTATCTGAGGAATAGAAACTTTTATGTGAAAATAGATGGAGCAACCTCTCAAACCAGACAATTAGAAGCGGGAGTGCCTCAAGGATCGGTACTTGGACCTCTGCTTTACGTAATATACGTCTATGATATCCCGAAGAATGCTAGAAATATGCTCACCTTGTACGCAGATGACACAGGAATAGCGTTCAGACATCGACGCCCAGAGATCATACACCGGAGACTGCAGGAAGCCATAGATGAATTACTCAAATGGTGCATCAAATGGAAAATACAAATCAATGGAAGAAAGACTCAAGCAATATTACTGCAAAAGAGAAGATTGGGGATGGAAGAAAACCTTGAAGTTGATGGAGAAGAGATTGAATGGAAAAATGAAGCAACATACCTAGGAGTGACGCTTGACAGAGGACTTACATGAAAAAACCACATCAAATGTGCAGTTGATAAAACAAAAGCCGCAATGAGTAAACTTTATCCACTCATAGGCAGAAGAAGTCATATGAATAAGAACATCAAGTTGACGATGATTAAAACAATTGCGCGACCACAACTCACATATGGTTCGGCGGCATGGGGCTTCGCAGCCAAGACCCACATCAAGAAAATACAGGCCACTGAGAATAAACTCCTTAGAATGGCGATGGACGTACCCTGGTTTGTTAGGAACAAACAAATCTACAAGGACTTGGAATGGGAACCAGTTACAGAATTTATGAAGAGAAAGGCGGAAAGGATATTCGACAAAGCCAAACAAAATCCAAATGAGGAACTACGAAGATTGGTCGACTACGATCCAACGGAAGAAGCTAGAAGGTCAAGAACCTACCACCGAAGACCCAGAGATCAGTTAAGGATTTAAATGTAACCAAAGAAGAGCTTAACCTATAAAAGCTATAGGCAGCATACAAATATCAACACGACTACGATCGTGTGAGAGTCCAGAAACCATAAGAGTCAACTGGTTAATAGGCAAAATGCCCGTAACCTATGAAGAAGCAGTTAAGGGTTTTTAGTGGGTCTCGAGCTCAGAGAGTGAGAATCCCCACACTGTTCCCCCTCAGGAGAGGGTGTGTTCGTCTGTTTGCAGATTTTCCCCCTGCTACACCAAAAAAAAAAAAAAAAAATCAAAATTCAAAATTTTAAAATTCCAACCTCAATTTTTTATTCCTCCACTCGATTCTACGTAAATAATGTGGGGATGGAAAAACTATAAATTAGGGAAAACATCCATTTCGAACTGCTTGATCAGTCTGTGACTAGGTAGTGCCTAGTAGCTTTGAGTATTCAAAAGGGGTTAATACTCAATGCTGTTCAGTAGCTACTAAATTACTTGCTACACTCAACTAAACTACTAGCGTAGTCTGAACAAGCTTTACTTGATGAGTTTGAATTAGTTTGAAGACCGTTTTTAACAGCAGAGAATTATCTACCAAATTTTGGCAAGAAAACGGCAGAGATTATTTTGTATGCAATTAAACGGTAAATTCTACCTAAAGTGCGTATGTAACTGTAAAGAATTCATGGCTCATAAATTCTCGAGTAAATTCTCTGGAAATATTCTCGGTTGTTGCAAACGGACTTAAGAAAACAATATTGTAACCTGAAAAATCTAGATATTCTCAAATGTCAATCTCCCTTTCTTCAACAATTTCCATGAAATTTTCAAAACGTTCAAGATAATCATTATTGAATGAATTAATTCTCCTATTCTCTTCAAATCAACTTCAGATTTCAACATACGACATAAACTATTTTTTCATTGAAAAACGAGAAATAAATTATAGATAAAAATAATACATAGGTATAAATATATCTTTAGACATGTTTATAGTGATAGCCATAAAAAATCCTGAACAAATGAATGAACTGAACGCCACATTAAGTCGCATCCACCATTTTCAGAAATTGTAGAAAAACATCTTATTGAATATAAGTCGTAATTAGTCAAAAGTTACCAACATATAAAATTATGAAAGAATCGTATTCGAATATAAGATTATGAATAATTGGATTCCGTGCGAAGAATTTGGTGAGCAACCTGCAGCATATTTCTGGGCTGAAATAAGCTTAATTCTTGACGTGAAAAAGTAACGTTGTCAGGTAGGTTATGCAATTTAGATATCCTTTATTTGAGCATGACACTCAGCTTATATTTTTTTGGGAACATCGATTGCTTAGGTTATTAGCTCAGCACTATCTAACTTAAATTAGATTGTATCTTTGAGTAATCAATAAGTTAATACTCAATGATGGTATTGAACTAGGTTGAATTCAACCTACACAACTGAAGAACATTGACTCAGTAGAATGGTATTAAGATGTCTAAAACACTGGTGTGTGCACTTGTCACTTTTTGCAAGCATCAACATTTCAGAAAATCGGGGATATGGGATCAGTTTCGTGGCGGCGCCACCATGTCATTTGCTTCGTTCTATCCTTGTTCTACCAAAGGAAGTCCAATGATCTCTCGTTTTATTTTGTTTTGCGTTGATATCGAATATCGATCAACGAGTGCAAAATATGAACTGGCCCATTTTGTCAGCTGTTAAGGATTATTTGTGATTTACAGTTTAATTTTCTTTGTAAAAGCAAATCTGTCAATATTTCAACACTATCGAATAAGGATTCGAGGAGTATTAACTACTTTTCTTGGTTTGACAAATTGAATTCGTGAGGGGGGTTATTCAATCTAATTTTAATTATTGCTGTAACTCGATGACGAGTATAAAACGTTACACAGAAGGATTACATTTTATTATATGATAATTTTAATAAAACACAGTTGACGGAAAGGGAATTTTCACTGTATCTACTCATACAAGTCATACAGAATATTTGAAGAACAGACTCGAATAGATGGATGTATTTCTGATTCTCAATACATGTTCACAATTCACATTACGTATTTGCTATACAGTTTCTTTGCAATATTGCTGAAGTTGCCATAAATCTTAGCAATATCCGTCCCGAATGTTCGTTCATCTGATTTGGTTCTGCCTCAAATTCCAACACCGAATTCTTAGCTGTAGTTCTGGATTGTCCATACAGAAAACTGAACATGTTGAATAAATGAATGTTCTACATCTCTTTCTCGAAACTAATACATTTTCACACACCAATAATCGATTTTAAATACAACATATTCGTAAGTCGTAGTAAAGAATTCAAATTATTTTCAAATATCAATTGACAATGCTCTGTCAAATTCTAAACAGTGCTACCTACAGTGGGAAAAACGAAACTGATCCCATATCCCCACGAAATTAAAAACAAAATCGAATCAGTGAATACACCAGAGTTTTAGACATCCTAAATGGTATCAACAGATATTTCTATGCATAAAATGAAAATGTGAAAAATTTGTAGGTTTTTCAATCATATCCGAAAGAAGCATAATAATTTGATACATTACCTATAGGCAGATAATTAAACATTTAAGCTTGGAAATGAACTCACATACTGTGAATGAATATGTTGTTAATAATTTCAGTCTCAAAAATTCGTACCTCTATATACTTATATAAAACTACACGTTTCAAGAATATGATTGTATTCTTACAGCCGTTTTCAATACACCTATCTATCCATCATTTCGCTTACTGACGATTGGAAACCATTCTAAAATATATCTAGATAGATCATAGAAACGAAATCAGATGGTTTTTCTATCTTCAGTAACTGATACAATGGATAGATAGGTTTATTGAAAACTTCTGTTAATGGAACATTTCTTAATAAGATTATCTCTTTCGAATTAAAATATTTCCGGTACTTTCATATTTTTTATTTTGGCATATCTATGTTTCTTATCTGGGTGACATAAGGATGTTCCTTCTCCCTTTACCAGGTAAAGGTGTGCTAGTTTTGTGTGACCTATACTCAAGCGATGGATCTCAACCGCATCATTGAAGTATTGTACCTATGGAGACTACCTAGTCTTTAGGCGAATGCAATGACCGCATCTTCCATTGCAAACCCCAACTTGTAGGTACAAGTCGAAATTTGTTCTATTGTAACATCATATACATATTGTGTTTATCTTTTAATATTACAAGATTGATAAGTAAGCGTTTCGGATTTTTGCGAGAATATTTCGAAAACTTTCGGTGCAAATTACTTCACACTCCACACCCTGATCTCAGGGAGTTCTATGATTCATTAAACACACTATTTCAGAAACACGAGTTTGTGATTATAATCAATAAACCTAACTATAAATTCATTTTTATTCGAAAGATGTAGAACTAGGGTAAGAAAATTTTCATAGACCCACCTTGTATATCATAAAATTGCAAATACTAAAAAGTCAATTCTGATATGAGTTCCCCTTCATATCTTTGAATATAAACAAAATAAAATACGTTTTTATAATATGAGTAACATGTCATTTTGTAATTCTACTATCTTTAAATTGAAACAAAAATGCATTTCTACATAACAAGAATTTTATTGTACTTATATCTGCATTCTAGGACTGAAAATGGTCGGAAATATACAACATATATTATATAGGAGAATATAATTATTATATTTTCCCTAATATTTCGGTTTATGCAATGATTTGATAAACTTTAAAAAAATACTGAAGTAAGTCTTGTATTCATCTCTTCGTATAAAATAGTCCAATATATATATACTATGTATAAGTTATAAATAATACTCTGAAGATTTTTTTATATTTTCATGCTCTTTCATTCATAGGTACCACTTCAGCAATCGAATGCTCCAACATATCGTATTCCTTGCTGAATACAACCCTGTACAAGAGACCTGCAACCAATCCTCCAAGCATTGGTCCTACCCACCAAACCTGTAATCGTTAAAACAAAAATAAGTAATTGCATCATATTAATGCCTGAATTATTCGCACAGATATGAATAATTTTCTGGTACCCATGCAGCAGAAAACAAGACAACATTTTATAGCTATTGGGTAGTAGGTATGCAGAGCTCAAAAACAAATTAATTTCATAGAAATATTCAGGATTACTACAAGCGTATGCAAACCATTCTTACTTTCTAAGCGATAGATGATAAATGACGGAATTGAAATTATTGTAAACAAACGAGTCCTACATTGAGAAGAAAAGAAAAAAGTGAGAGTAAAAAAAATTTCTGGGTCAAAATGAATCTTTTATTAGGATTAAAATATTTCAATCTCGTTAAACTCCATCAATACAGAAATTCATTAAAATTTCAGCAATTTCATTATGGTATATAAATAGAAATTATAAGGTTCTTTGAATCGGTGTTTTGAAAAATTTATGTTTACCATCGGCTGATAAAAAACGTTATTCAGGGTTAGATATATGTTTTTTGGGAGACTTCTGTGAAACACTTGAGTTAATTATAAACAATTGAATATGGATATCAGTTATTTTAATCAGATGAAAAGAATACATCATCATGTAGTACACATAACATTAATAATAATAATTATTACAAATTCATTTATTGAATGTAGGTATAATCATTAATTATGAATCGAAAACCTCAACACATACTCACTCATAAACATCAATATATTTCATTATGCTTCAATATAGTACTTATACATCCATGACACGTCACACGAGAACTTTTGAATCGGGATGTGATGATAAAATTCAACAAAAATCACATAATTTTGTTTTGTGGTTTGAAAGTTTGTCAAGAAGTTTCCTTTGGAAGGCTCGGTAACCGTTTTCTAAAGAAGTACTCGAAGGTTATTTGCTGATATCAGCTTTTGGAAAATAACACATATATTGAAAGGACCGTTGTTTCCTTCATAATGACTGAGTAAGATGTACCACACTCAAAATGTCAGAAAAACTGCTCATACCTCCTGTGTCATCTGACTACTATATTTTGTTTCAGAAATCCAGGAAGATACCTGATAATATAAAGCTGGCAGATATCGACAACAAGTCTCTCAATAACTTCTCATATTGGATTTAAGTTACGATTAAGCAAGCATTCAGAACTTCCTAGCCTAAAGGTGCATTTACACCAAACGAGCATTGTTTTCGAACGTTTCAAAACGTTTCGAAACGTTTTGAAATGTTTTCAAACGTTCGAGAACTCAGAATGGGAGGTGTTCACACAGCCCGCGCCTGTCCGAACGAGCAGTTGTTCTTGATAATTCAACGAGGTCTCTCTAAAGTGCACCGACATGGAACCCTCATTATCTATAATGCAATTAGTAAAAATTGCAATAAATTGCAATTTCTACTGAATCTATAGTACTCAGAGTCTCTGACAGTAATAATCTCTCAAATGAACTCTACGCCAAAGGAGGAGACGAACAACCTGGGTGAATTCTTTTCTGAAAGGAAGAAATTATACCCAGCTGCTAGATGACTTGAGAGCGGACGAAACTGAACTTTTTAGAAATTTCTGCCGCATGTCATTATCGGACAAAATTGAGGAAAAAGTGTCAAGAAAGACACCAATCATCGAGAGAGCATTTCCAGCGTCGGTTAGACTGGCACTAACGATTTTTGACTACGGTAGGGTGACCAGACGTCCGTCATTGTGACGGACAGTCCGTCAATCGTCCAAGAAGTCCGTCACTGGAAAACGTCCGTCAAAATTTAATTCAGTATTTTTGTCAAGATTATTTGAGATGGATAGTAAAAAAAGAAAGTGCAAATTTATGGAAGATCTTTCGAAAGAATTTCCATTTTTTAAAACACAAAACTTGATTCTGAAGTCCAATGTACGAAGTGTTTGGGCCAATTCAGATTGCATTTGGAGGAAGAAGAGATAATGTACGGCATGTTTCAAGTTACGAACATAAAAAAAAATTTAATGCAGCAGCGTCTTCCTCCCTGACCAAATATTTGAGGCATTCAAATTTTGGGGATGAAGAAGCTTCTCTAGAAACGCCTGAAGCACTCTTCTCATTCCACAGTGTAATGCACAACCATTATATTAATATTATTAAATTTTCGTTTTTGTGTTGTAATAGACTTTTATTATTTCTCTATTTTCAATAAATAGATTTTTTTTTATCGCCATACCTTGTAGGAAACTGAGTAGCTGGAATCATATACAGGGTGAGTCTTATAGACTCGTACAAATATTTCACAGTAGAATCTTGAGGTCAAAAGAAACACTTTTTTCCTATACCGTTTTTTTCCGAATCGGCTCGGTTTAAAAGATACAGGTTGTTAAAAAATATAAAAAAAATGTTATTTCTAGGCTTTATCGAATGAAATGAATTAGGAAATATAGTTTTCGAGTAATTTGAAGTTCAAAAATAAAAGATATCTGTGAAATTCGAAAAATTGGGTAATTTTGACCGAATGCAACTCTTTTTGAAAGATCCACAGACGTCACAGATTCATTTAGTTATTTTTAAGGTAATTTGTTTTTCCAGGGATGGCACACAGCTCATTATGAAAACCTAAAATGGCTATATCTTCTTATCAGGGCTGAATCGGAAAAAATGGTAAAAAAAATTTTTCTTTTGATCAGGTCCGTCCGTCATTGAACATTGGATAATCTGGTCAGCCTAGGCTACGGGAGATTCTTATGGTATCATGTACCTTTACCGAATTTCAAAACCATCAATATCGAAAATTATTATCGTCTGTCTGTGAAGCCATCGTAAATGGACTCCATTTCAAATGGATTGATTAATTATGAAATCACGATTCAAGAGATCTCACCAAACTTCAAAATAAATTAAATACCAAGACCCAATAACTTATCACGACCCACCGGTGATTTCGATGGTATGACGCCAGATGTGCAAGGAAATCTGAATCCCTTTGATGATTCGTCGGTTTACCGACATGAGACGGAACGGGATCGAGCATTTTAAAACGTTTTGAAACAGGCTTCGTAAACTTTATTCGGCGTCGATGAGTGTTTACACCGCCTGTGCATATTGCGTGCATTGTTCGCAAACACTGCCTTATAATGAAACGTTACTTTACCGGCATGTGGCGAATGAGCTCGAGCTCTCTGAAACGTTCGAAAACAGGGTTTGCGAACTCTGTTCGACGCCGATGACTGTTTACACCGCCCGTACTACTGTTAGCAAACAGTGTTCGCGAATAATGCTCGTTTGGTATGAATGCGCCTTTAGACGACAACTTTAGACACACACCAGGAGTATCAAGAAACTTCATTTAGTGAACATGAGGTTAAGAATTTTTATGAGCTTGTCTAAGAATCAACATGTGAAACAACTAAGATCCTTTTTCTATAAGTAGAACACCTTTGGGAATGAAGAGACAATTGTTATGTCGTTGTAAGTTGTTGAAACAGCCAGTAACATTTCTCTATTTTTTGAGTAGATGAAAATTACACTCCAATGAAAACACATGCATCGAAAAAGAAGTTTGTAACATGTGTTTCCCCTCCTTCTAGGAGCCTGTTCCTTGAAAATATCGGGAGAATTTTCTTCGATGTTTTACTAGCTGCTATATTATATATTTGTTTTTCTGGACAGTCAATCTATCGTTCAGCTCTAGTTTGCATTGCGAGCAAGAGTAGCGGGTCTTGGCCTTATTTGAGCTTGAAACTGAAGAAGAAATTTTTTTTAGCTTTAAAGAGGTATTGCAGTTCACTTGAAGTATCATCCTCTTTATATATTACTTATTCATATATTGTAATTCAATCCTAGGAGGAAGTCAATGAGTGATCAGTGATCTGAAGAATATGGACACTATGAATTAGGTACATTAGTTTTCATCGAGACCTTTCAAAAGATTTTTCTTCCTGTTCTCCTAGAAATATGATGTTCAATTATTACTTTTTTCGAATATCCATGCTAATAAAAGCTCCATTTATTCATCATCCTCTTAATTTTATATGCATTATAGGACTGTTCATCATAAATTCATAGGCTAGAGTTTTGCTAACTCTGTATGATGTATTTCTACCTCATCAATCTCATAGGTTTTAAGGTAGCTTAGAAATTATAATTTACTCTGTGTAGGATTTGTAACTGTGTTCTTTCGTTAGGTACAGTAGGTACTCAGTTTTGTATCTTACTAATTACCCACATAACTGAATGATTAACAGTGTACTGAGTGCTGTTGTTGGTTCACCTCAGTTGCCTTCAGAAATTTCAATATTTAAAATTTCCTCCTGATTGCTTGTTGACTCCTAGCTTTGTTATTCTTTTTTATGGTATTTATGAAAATATGGTGTTGCTTTATTAGCTTCTTGTTAATCCTGCGCCTTTTTGCATATGGTGTATGATGGTCATGGGATTATCGCCAAAGTTGGAAAATTTCACATGGCTATAACTAGACCCCAAACTAGACCTTCCACATAACTTTAAGCGAGTAGAAAAAAGATACTCGAATAATGGCACCTCCGTATTAAAAAAAAAAGTTTAGTTGATATTTTACAATCTTATCAACACACGGTCTTTTAAAGTTGATCTCGAAAGGTGTCTGTATATTCATAGTTTGTAGAGTTTTTGGAGATAGCACTACACCACACTATTGGATCCGTTAAGGTCAATGTATGAAAAATATTTTAATATTTCAGATAAATTCTGGTCAATAATTTCTTGCGCGTGCTTCATGAACCCGTTCTATGCAGACCAGTTTACCAAGGTTTGAACTGAATGCCGAAAAAACACATCGATTAATCCAATATATTGTTTGAATAGCCTTACTTACATTTCCTCTTCTGGTGTTAATTTGTAAACTTTTTTTGCCGATCAGCCGATGTATTGTTACGGGGAAATTTTCCCCTACATTACCTAAATTGAAATTATTTTTTTGTTACGATTGAGAAGAACTTTTTTAGCAAACTTGTCTATTGCCTTGGAGATTCTTGGTATCATGGAATACAGGGGCCGTCACTTTGCGCGGACAATCACACTACAAGCCATCTACAGGGTCAGCCCTTAGCCTAAAGTCAGAGCTTCTGCCACAGAACGATGCTTTATCATTCAAGCGGCCGATGGGTTGTATAGCAACTTCATCGTATCCAGCGAAGTTTCATGGCAGATACACACATTGCATAGGTACCTAGTGGTGAAGATTGATCCAATAAGAAAAAAGCATACGGCTGAGTGATCATCCCTTTTGTGAAACTGATGAGGTTTCAACAGACTGTTGTTATGTGGCTTCAGCTAGCCCTTGGTACCCCTTGGAAACGTTTACAGAAAACTCTGAAAGTTGGTACTGAAATATCATACACTTATGAAATTTAGTCGATGGCGACTGCTCAGCTGTTGAATAAAAATATTGGAATATGTAGACTTGAACAATATCTCTTGTTTGGAAATGATTATCAGGAAGCAGATCTTAGATATCTTGATTCGTTCTCGAGTTACTGGCACTTTCAAATAGTTCGCTATATCCTTGTCGTATATTCTAGATAGGTATTCGAAAAATTCCGAAAAATTTTTTTTAGTAATTTTTTTGTTTGATGTGATGGTCGTAACGGTTCATACAAATTAATTAACATTTCGGAGAAATAGAGGAGAGTCGGTGTTTTTTAAATGAGACACCCTATATTTTTCAAAACACAGTTTTTTAGTAGCAACTCTTCCGAAAAGAATGACGTTAGAGGTTTTTCAAAAATGTCATCCATTACAAAAATAATTAGTTTTTCGTGTTCATTCTTGACATGGGACACCTCGTATACAGGGTGTTCAAAATTAAGTCCGCAACATTGCCAACTCCGTTATTATTGATGTTACAAATTCGGTTAAATGGGCAAATTAGTAGCATTTTTAATAGTCTTCTCGATGCCGAAGACAAAACAAAAATTGACAGTAGAGTTTTCAAAATATTTCATAAAATGATATTTTTTCAAATTGAACATGAACACCCTATATTTTATCATGGTTTTCGATTCGTTATAACATTCTTAACTACAAAGCTCATATCATCTTTCTTTCTAAAGTTGAAAATGAGCGACTTATGTAGAAATATTTATTTCATGCACTAGTATAAAAAATTTCATTGTTTTGGCGAATAAAACCTCATGATTGTCCAAACACCAATAAAAAATTGTCATTCGTATAAGTACCAAAATTGGGTGTTTGGACAATCATGAAGTTTTATTCGCCAAAACAAAGAAATTTTTTGTACTAGTGAATAAAATACATATTTCCACATAAGTCGCTCATTTTCAACTTCAGTAAGAAAGGTGATGCGTGCTTTCTTGTTGAAAATGTTATTACAAATCGAAATTATCGAATCGAATAATTTGTGTGTTGCCTTACTGCCATCAAGCCTTAAGCCAATGTCCAATCCAGATGTTTCTATTTTTGAGTCAATAAAAAAAGCTTGAATTGGACCCTTTTATTTCGTAATGAAAACAAGTTACATATTTCATTATCATCAATATGAGATTGAAATCCATCCATACTCAGAATTTAACACTATTTCTATTTATATTTGATTCTTCCTTCCATGTGACCCATTAATTGAAGATATACCTTTGGTTATTAGATTATTCTTGAGAAACTCATTTCGTTTCTTCTACTACTATTCTATGGAAAAAAATTCGAATAAATTCTACTCAATGTCAATTTAGATGGCCCCTGTTTCAAAACATAACCTATTCCTCTCCAAAAAAATGGCAAAATTGAATTGCGCAAGAAAACGTTAATTACCATAACGCGCTTCGTTATCCACCCGTAAATAGAGAAGTGCAGCCATGAACGTAAAAGTTAACGTTATAATTGACATCTACGCATGCTCATTCGTCCGTTTTTAACGTTAACGTTAGCGTCAGCTTTACGGCCTACGTAAACTAGCGGTCTCCCACGTATACCTTAAACAACGACGTACGTTAACCGAACGTTAAACTAGTAGCACCGATGACTTGCGAATGGCAGAATTTTGACTGTTGAATGCAATTCTTCAATACCAGCCCTGTGCGCACTTCAACTCTCTAATTACGGGATGCGGTAACGTTAATACCGCCCGTTATTCTGTAAATGGCAATACGCATGCGTCGTAACGTTAATAATGCTTGACGTTATTACCGCATGATGTTACAGATCTTTCTATATATCTCTATTATATTTTTTCGGCGACCTCACATAGCTTTATGGAAGTAAATAGTTATGTTTGATGGCCTTATCGAGGTCGCCGTAATTGCCAATTCTCTGAACTCTAAAGAAGTGTTATTGATATACCTACATATCGCTAGCCGATTTCGTAAAGAATTAATTTGACAACAGCAAATGACAGTTATTGTCACAGGCACTTATGTTTTTATCAAAATCTGTCGATTCGGGATCTAATATTGCTTAGTGATGAACCGCCAAAGGAAAAGTGTTTGCGGACGAAAAGTACTTGCCTTCAAAAATAGTAGACTTTTCGTTCGAAAATTAGTACGTGAAATTTCATTTTTATTTTTTGGAATTGTTCGAATCTCTCAAACGTAAACATAAAGATACATATAATGAAATATTTCTCAGCAACGTCAGGTAACTTGAGAACGAATTAAGATATCTATGAATTTTTGAAAAAATTTTCATATTTCTCAAGATGCATAAAGAGGGCATCGAATTTGGGACACCCTGAATTCAGGCAATAAATTGAAATAGCCTAAACGAATTGTAATTCATACTTTCATGAACGACTAGGCTAATCCAAAAGATATCTATTAAATATTGGGAGTAGACAGAACGAATGTTTTCCTTGTATCACATCTTGACATATTGTTGCTTCTTCAGCGTCTACTGTAGAAGAAAAGGGAAAATACATTTGCACATTGCCTCATAGGATGAGATAGGGTCACTTCCTATTTCCACCCAGTCTTGGTCTTGGGCACCGATAATGATATACAGATTTTTATAAAAAATGCTTCTTTTGTAAGGTGAATTCGGACACCTACAAAATGGTCAGAAACTATAAAAGAATATTGGGAACTAGGCCATATAAGTCTTTTAATGACGAATAAATTCATTTTGACGTAAGAGACGTTAAGAGACGCAAGTTAAGTGTGGTGTACCAAAATGTGCAATTTCGGACAAAATTAATAATAGACACACTAGTGATACAGGACGACTTAAATCTTCAAACAATGAAGAAGAACGACTTTTGATTGAAAAAATTATAAAATTGGGTTAGTGAGGGTTTCCCCTCCATTCGACAGGTTAAAGATATTTCAAGTTCCTTATTAATTATAAGCTTTGGTTTGAAGCTGGAGCAAAAAAGTGTCCGCGAACTTAAAGCAGACGCCCAAGGGAAATGATCATCTTCAAATCATTCAGAGTTATCTCATAAACGTTTCCAAATTAAGAAGTTTCATTTTCTCAATACTCACCCACCAATCTTTCCAGTCACCATTAATTAAAGCTGGACCAAAGCTTCTTGCTGGATTCATATTTGCCCCTGTGTATGAGCCCTAGAACAGTTACATTATCTATAAATATTTCATTCCGTTACTTCAAGGGAGTAAAATGATTTAATGATTCATACTTACAGAAGTTGATCACTTTTTATTTCAATAAATAAATTCTCTGTAACTTACTCCAACCATTGCCAATACAGCTACAGCTAAACCAAGCCTGATAGACAAAGAGTCAACTCTTTCGGTGTTACGACAGTCCCAAACTGCAGCACACAGCATAACCAGGATGAATGTTAGGGCGAATTCTACGCAAACCCCTTGCCATGGATGAATATCTGCACTTAGTGGTCCTGGGGAGCAAATAGGGGTGGTGGTTCCGTTTACAATTGGTTCGGTTGCTTCAAGTGGACTCAACGCCTGGAAAAGTTGAGAACACAGGGGAAAATTATCAGTCGGATATTTCTGAACATTTTGAACTTCAAGCCACAATGTGAATCGTTCCCAACGAATTCAAGAAAGAACACCAGTCTCGGTCAAAAGAACAGGAATATAAGCAAACTATTCTTTCACTAACGTTTCGGCCATTTTACTGGGCCTGTTTCAGGCTATAAAAGTACCTACACAATTAAACATATATACAGTCTTTGACTCGTACAAATATTTTAACAGTTGATTCTTGAGATCAAAAGAAACACTTTTTTTCCTATGCAATTTTTTCCGATTCGGCCCTGATAAAGAGATATCGCCATTTTAAGTTTTCATAATGAATTGTGCCACCCCTGGAAAAACAAAATTATCTTCAGAATAACTATGCTAAATCTGTGACACTTCACATCTGTGTATCTTTCAAAGAGAGTTGCATTTGATCAAAATACCCAATTTTTCAAATTCCATAGATACTTTTCACTTTTTAAACATCAAATCACTCATAAATGGCGGATTATACTAGAAAATATAAAAATTACTTTCATTTTACAGAACATTCAAATATTCATTAGACAGCCTCTTACTCATTTTCAAGAGTTGGGTTCTTTGAATTATTGGTATTTCTATGGTACGTCATGGTCATAATGAAAAAACTGGAAGGCGTGGGTGATATCTTGTGTTTGAATAAGATTAATCAAATAAATGAAAAACTATATTCCGAAATTCATTTCATTCGATGGAACCGTTTGTGAGATAGAACTGAAAATAACATTTTATATGGTTTTTCAACATCTTGCATCTTTTGAACTGAGACGATTCGATAAAAATGGTAAAGGAAAAGGTATTTCTTTTGAACTCAAGAATCTACTGTTAAAATATCTGTACGAGTCAAAGAGTCAGCCTGTATAGATACCACAAAATCTTAATTATATGAATAACAGTGAAAGGTTTGCAAAAACAAATGTAACAAACAGAACAATACAATCTTTAAAAAAATAAACATCTTAATAAATTAAAAACAACAATATTCAAACAGATATAACAAAAAAGCCAAGTACAGAAATTTAAATGAAATATATGTATAAAATAGTTCATTAGATCATCTATTGTTTAAACTTGAAAATATAGCAGTCATAGACATCATAAAAAATGCAACATTGATTTTGACCTTGTATTATTATTCTGACGGTAAGTTTTTCATTGAGTATGCTGCATTCTTCTGGTTATCATGTCGCTTTTTTTTCATTTCGTTGTCTCTAAACGCTCTATTTTTAACTTTATGTAGGTCATCTGATATAGCCCTTTACTTTTATACATGAATTTCTTTAATTGCTCTTTTCGTTTAGTTCGTTTGATTAATGTTTTTTTTTTAATTTTTAATCACCTAAGTTTTCAAGATGTTCATTGCAATTTCAAAGATTGAATTGTTCTTGTTGTTACATAGTTTTCATCTATCCTTTTGTCCACTTTTGTCCACCCAATTTTATTTTTATTTTTCTACCCACAGAACAATAGAAATCTATCGTAAAAATTTTTTGGAAGTGTTATTAAGTTGCACAACTAACACAAAATTTTGAACCAAATATTCTGCTTCGTTAACTTTTCGCTAGTTCATTTTTGTACATCAGGAATTTATTTTAATTTCCATCCAGACTCCATTCGCAATTTGGGATGAAAAATTGATAAATCAAAATTCTTCGTTTACTATTCCTGAATAAATGCTAAATAATATTTTTCACCGAATTAATCGTCGGTCCATAGCGGATTCACGTTTATCCAATCAAAATTTTCATTGGTCCATAAGCTTATATAACAATAACAATATTGAAAAAAAATTCATTATATTCTCTTTTCGACAAGTTGATCATATTATGTGGCGAAGAGAGCTTTTAGAGGATAAAACATGTAACCCATAGTAGAGTTGCTCCTTCAAAATTTGTACTTACGTTGGACAAACGATCTGTACTATCCAAAATAAGTTTTTGCGATTTGGGGGTTCTGCTCAGAAAATGAACCGAAAAATGTTCTTTTCCGATATCTCTAAAACGGTGCCCGGACAAATGAAAAAAAAAGGGTGGACAAACGTGGACCTACGATGGACAAACGACCCTGAAATTTTTGTTTCAAAATTCGCATTTGGGGGTGCCAGCTTCACATAGCTAGTGCGGTCGCCACAAATTGACGGATCATATCCTGTACGGAGGATTAAAGTGTAGTCATCGTTAAATTTATCAGCCAAATCAGTAAGCTACAAACAAGATTCAATAGAAGCCTCTCATTTCTCAAGTCATTTGGAAGATCAAAACAATTAGTATCGACTAGAGCCGAAACTTGAATGAAAAGAGGCGTTTTGATCTTCCAAATATCTTGAGAAATGAGAAGCTACTATTGAATCTTGTTTGTAGCTTACTGATTTGGCTGATAAGTTTTACGATGGGCCTATTCCTTTTCAACATAAGCGTACATTTTCTCACGGTTTCGAAGAATTCTTTGAAACCGTAGCCTATACCTTTCGCCGCTTCTGTCTTCATCGAATGAAATCAAGTATTTTCTATAGTGGGATAAGTCAAAGTTTGGCCAATTAATGGGTCCAATTCAGGTTTCTCGAAATCTCCTACGTCTGAAACGTATTGTCCAAAAATTTGTCTCTCTCGAAGCAGAATTCAATGCCATATAACTTATACAGGGGGTTCCTAAATTAGAGGTACAAACGAAAAGGGGATATTTCTTGAGTAATTTTAAGAAAAAGAGTCTTATACACATGGGACTGCAAACGATTCGTTTTCGAGATAGGTACGGGGTGTTGAAGTTAGAATTTTTTTAAGTTTTTCTCTTTTTTTATGGTCTCTTGTAGTTTTGTCGATTTCGAGAAAAAAATTGAGCGATTCTTTCGAACTCCTCAGAAGAATCAAAATTGTCATAAAAATGCAGTGAGTAAGCTGTGGTGAATAAATTCATTGTTAGTTTTGACACATCAAATTGAACTCGGTATTTCCAGTAATAAATGTGTTTAGTATTTTCTAGGAAGGTACAACCCCTTTTGTGGACAGATTTTCGTTCAAAGTTAAGTTTACTTCTTTTATAGAATCACTAATGGAGATATTGAAACAATGAAAACTTTTTTAGGAATCGAATCCATATTGATGGACTTTTTGTCCTAATATAACTGGACTTAGGAAATATATTAAACCTATATTTCTAAATTCGAATAAGTAACTATTATTTATGATGCTACCTTCAATAAACCGAAGCCTCCAATTCCTCCCAACATTTGTCCTATGAAATAAAGTGGAATGTGCATAACTGGTGTGTGACCCAAAATGACGGCCGCAACTGTGACAGCTGGATTAATGTGACTTCCAGATATATGTCCAAAACACTGAAAAAATAATTATGTGTTAGTAAATACAAAAAATGGTTACATCTAACACATATCTAACATACATCTACATTTGTCAAAGATAGAAAAAGATCAATATTCGATTCATTTTCATTATTGTATTATTGAATATACAATAATTTTATGTTCATAAACATTAAAACATAAAAAGAGACGACACGATTGATAAAAATAAGTTTATTTTCGAAAAATTAACATCTCATATTCTTCATACAATATGTAGATTATGCTGAGTACCTATATAAAACCTCTGTCACAGAAGTAGAACTAGTACTTGTATGTGACCTTACTTATATTTACCCAATGTACAGGGTGGGCAAAATTCGTTGTCTACTGAGGGGATCTCGAGAACTATAGCAGCTAGAAGAAAACGGACGACACATTCTCGAGCTCTTTTTTCCTGACTAATTCAAAACTGAAAACAGATCCAGCCTAACGTTCATAGATTTTGAATTATGAACGAAAATTGAGAAATTGTCATTTTTAATGAAGCTGAATAACTCGCTAATTTGAACTCGTATTCGAAATCTGTTGTTACATTCTACAGGCACTTTTTTATGAGGAATTCGAATATGATATCAATAAATTTTTTTATTCAGTCATTTTCGAGATACGACAGGGATTTCTGATTTTTCAAATGTAAACTATAGTTGAAAGTTCTTTCATCTTGCTTCAATTTTTTTGCTGATTTCAAAAATGTATCGTATATCGCTATTCACATGAATATAACGTAAGAAAAAAAAATCCAATACTTTTTCCAGCTTTTCGATTCACTGTTGAATTTTCAGTAGGCTGGCGTAACCATAGCGACCGTTGAAAATGCATTGTGGTTCGTGAACTCCACATAATCCCATATGAACTCAACCTTCTGCCGTAGGAATCACCGACTGACTAATAATTATTTTTTTTATATATCGATATCGAGATCGATATCCTATTAAAGAGAGTAAAAGACTTTCTTCTTTATTCAATTATCGTTTTTCTATTTATGAAAGAAACTTTAGGAGTCAGTAATAAAATACGAAAGCTATCTATAATTATAATTTTTGAAGAAGTAAGATGATGAAAAATAGGTACTTCTGTCAACGGTAGTATTCGAATTGTGAACCATCGTAAGATAAGCATGCCAAACATCGCTAGAACAAACGATGGCAAATTAATCATCGAAATATTTATTCAGCAATCCCCGATTCAAATCATAGAGGCTCAGGTTCACAAAATATAATGCATATTCAACGGTTGCTATGGTAACCCAGCCCACTTATAATTCAACAAAGAATCGAAAAGCAGGAAAAAGATTGAATTTTTTTCTCGTGTAACATTCATGTGAATAGAAACATATGATACATTTTTGAAATCAGCAAAAAAATTGCAGAAATATGAAAGAACTTTCAACTATAGTTTACATTTGAAAAATCAGAAATCCCTTTCGTATCTCGAAAATGACTGGATCGAAAAATTTTTTAATATCATATTTGAATTCCTCATAAAAAAGCGCCTGTAGAATGTATCAACGGATTTCGAATACGAGTTCAAATAAGCGAGTTATTCAGCTTCATTGAAAATGACAATTTCTCAATTTTCGTTCATAACTCAAAATCTATGACCGTTAGGCTGGATCTGTTTTCAGATTTGGAATAGTAAGGAAAAAAGAGCTCGAGAATGTGTCATCCGTTTTCTTCTAGCTGCTATAGTTCTCGAGATCCCTTCAGTAGACAACGAATTTTGCCCACCCTGTACAATAGCAATTCAATTGACATACATATACAAAGTGAGTTTTTGGGTCGTACAAATATTGTAACAGTAGATTCTCCAGGTTGAAAAAAAAACACTTTGTTCCTATACCATTTTATCTGATTCAGCCCTGATTAAAAGATATAGCCATTTTTAGTTTTCAAAAAGAGCTGTGCCACCCCAGGAGAAACAAAATTACCTTTAGAATAGCTAGCTAAATGTGTGACACTAGATCTTTCGTTTGCTTAGGAAGTGTAGCACTTTTCTACACTCTGTGTAATTTACACTCGATTTTAGTATTCGTTTGGTGATTTACTCCAGTGTAGAAGGGGTGTAATTTATCTACACCTAGTCAAAAGGAGGTCTAATTAATATTACTGTGGTGTGAAATGCAAAATGTTATGTTAATGTCACGGACGTCACAGTAATCTACTTCAAAATAGATACGATTAAATTTGAAATTTGCAGTGTAGATGACACTACAGCAAGAAACAGATGAAAAGACCTATTATGAGATGATGAAAATCGATGGCTGTTTCTGGTATTTATGGACTAGAAAAGTAAAAAAGTTGAAAGGAGTTCTAAGCTCGATTTTCATGAAAATTCTATTAGTGGAAACCGTTTCACGATATCTTCATTTGTCTTGAAGATATATCCAAATTATAATATTTTGTAGATTTCGAAAATATCTAAAAACGATAACAACTTTCAACAGGCACCTCTTCACTGGAAATACGACAGTATATTCATTTTTTTTAAATCTTTTGTATTTGAAAAAAAAAATTTTGCTCGATATTTATTGAGAATGAGTTTAACATGAATTACATGATTTTATTGGAGTTATAGATATCTCAGCTAACAAATGGTTTTCGAACTACGTCAAGCATTTCGCCATCATGATAGCATCTTCAGGTGGGTGAAGATAAACTGAGATACTATTGTGATAGCGAAATGCGTGTCGTGGTTCAAGAACTCATTTTGTGAAAATCGTATAATTTGTTTTAAGTTCAATTATGAATTTTCATCAAGTATCGGTCACATCAATTCAACAAATTAAATTCTATGAACGGAAAGTTCTAAATTGTATCATAGAGATGACAATTTTGTGGTCAATGGTATCATAGAATTCTATCAAAACTGTGAATTTCACTGAAATTTTGATTTTGCTTTCAGTATAGGAGTACCTTCCAAAAAAGCCGAGATGTCTTTAGGATATGTCTGTGTTTCTTGGGGTATAATATTTCGACATGTCAACAGAAAATGCATTATATGCGAATATAATGATATCACCGCATTCACATTTAGTTATGTATGATAATGCTGGTGTTTTTAGCAGTTAAAAAAATTATAAGAAGCTTTCTCGACTAAATTTGAAAAATAATCCCGGTTTGATAACTTTCAAGATAATGAGGAAGTTTTGAATTGTTGTGTTTTCTTTGAATGCATTTTTCCTCTTAAATTGTCGACTTGAATAATTCAAACCAAAAATTGTCGTTTCAAGAACAAATCACGAGTTTGATTTCAAACGGTTAATCTGAGACTGAGAACAAACTTAATTCGGGTAAAATATTTCATACCACTCAGATTCCGATATGATAGTAGTCAGTATTAAAGAATAACAAGCTGCCAAATATGTAATTTATTTCAGTTTATACCTGACCCAAGAATTCCTGGCTCTTTTATTGTTCTATGTTTACAGAGTTGGATTTGGAAAACAAATCTACATCTAAAAATCGTTGACTCAATAACGGAATGAAGTCTCACTGCTCACCGTTGGCTAAATCTGGTAGTACAGGATAAATATCAATCTATACTGATTAGAAATGATATACCTCACAAGTTACAAAATTATAGGTAATCTTATATTCAGAGAGTTCCGATAGAATGTATTTGACAACCAGAATTTCTAGTTGTTTCCGCTTGTTTTCATTGAGTCCACAAAAAAAACCTTTTTGGATTCATTAGAGATTGTTAACCTTTTTTCAATTGGAACCAGAGTCGTTAATGTTATGAACAGTTATTTCACTAATGAAGTGTTTGGAGATAGAATTAAAAAAACTGGTTTTCGCGTAAAACGTAGGAAGAAAATTGTACTCAGTGACATTAGAAGTGATATATTCTGAACGAACAGATTTTTCAATAGGATCTTTAGATAATGTGCTGGTCTAATAACAAGAAGGAAACTGGAGAGTTCGGAAAAATATTCATCATCAAAAAAATCAATTTATTTATTGGCTGAACTAAGTACTCCCTGTAGCATTCTGCTCTAAGAAACTTTAACTTGATGTAAGAGTCTATGGAATATGATAAAAATTAGACAATATTTCACATAAAATCAAACATCTATGGGATTCGAATCCGGTGAACTAGGTGGTAACACACCACAGTTCGATATGCTGTGCGATGGTTGAGTTCAATTGGTTTCAGGCGAGTTCGAACGCTAACGAAGGCACATGTGAATAGAAATTGGAATATGTTGAATTCGGCTTGGACTGTATTGTCAAATTCATCCATTCAGGTTTTCCAAAGGTTCGGTTTCGGTCGAGATGCAGCACACGTTTTACTGTTGACCTTCACAGTCGTAGGCAAACATTTCCTGGTGTCGTCAAACCTCATGTAACGGTTTTCTACTCAAAAACAGTTTCCTATTCGCCAGAGTTGACGTTCTTTGGCCTTGGAGCTTTCTCCAGAAACATCTAAGCTGTATTCGGGTTCGGCTTTTGGACGGTCCGAGGATGGTTCTAGAACTGCGCAGAGGATTTTATACTAGGGCGCAACAGTTTTGCGCAGTCCTAGAACAATTCTCGGACCGTCCAAAAGCCGAACCCGAATACAGCTCTAATAGGCACTCAAACCTGGGACACCCGTATAAGCAAAACAACAAGAGAGACTTAGTGCTCGACTTGAACAAAGGGCAAAGAGTTTTTTGTACTGCCCGATTAGGTATTTTGTGATTTCGGGAATCCACAGGAAATAAAGAATTTATCAAGGGTCTTTTATGACCAGATGTCCAGATGTCATTAATTCTTGAATAAAATTTACAGGGTATTACCAGTCCTTGAACATGACGTCCCTTAAATCTTAATATCTCCTTTTGTTCTAGATTTATAATGAAAAATCAGAAATACATGATCTTCCAAAATTGCTCATATCTTCTTTCTTTTACGGAAGATTGCCATGAAATTTCGAAATCGCCCAATATTATCCTCATTTAATGAAATCTAGGAGGCCAATGTCAAGAAAATGGTATAATTTCAATGTATAACATAAAGGATTTCAAAATTTCATGGGAATCGTTCGTAAAATAAAGAAGATTTACCAAAGCAACTTTCGAATATCATATTTTTCGGATTTTTCATTATGAATCTAGAGCAAAAAAACATATTAAGATTTGAGGTACGCCATTTTGGAGGACTTGCAGCGGGAGAACTTTTCAGTACAATAACGGAATTTCTATCTGGTATAGTTTGTAAGATAGTAAGTGGGAGCATCACACATCACACACAATTCCGGACACATAGAAAATAATCTAATGAAAATCGATTCAGCAGAGGAGATTTTCTTGAAGGAGCGAATAAGTAATGTCCCTGTAGCCATTTTAGATTCTGGAGAACCGATCTCATGGGCGGCAAATAGATCTTAAGATCTCAATTCGCAGTGCAATGCAATCCTCTTTAAAATGTATCTATAATATTTCATGATACTTGTAGTGAAAAGCTTCTATCAGCTTTGGCACTGCTGCTTAATTCTATAATTCACGAATGTGGCTAATCCTGACCTTATCACGTCAATTAGAGATATTCGAATAATCTTTCATTTTCATTATCAATCGTGATACCTTCACTAATTCTAATGAATCCAAATATTAACAGTTATTCGCAGCTGTTAATGTTATCATATTAATAAGTTCTAAGGACCCACCTGTACTGCTATCGTTATAGCTAATCCAAAAGCAAATGCAACCTTCATAGGATCTGGCAAACTGCCCATATTCGCACATCCCATGCATCCAATGAAAACCAGCATACCAGTTCCTAAAAATTCGGCGAAACACAAAACGATTCTGTCCAAAGTACTGAGATTGTCATTGATGTATATCTTTTTAGCTTTGGCTGAAAAAAAGAATAACTTTATTTAGCAAAACATAATGAACATCGAATACATTTCGAAAAATATGTAACAAAAAATGTTCGCTACATTACTTTGTAAAAAGACAGCAAAAATTAATCCTTTTCATTACATATCTACTGGAAACAGTTATTCGTGTTTTGTAGTAAATACTACACTTTGAAATTATGACCTCTCCGCCCTTTAACTAAGCTAAGCAACATATACTTGTTTCAAGTACTGATTCCCTGGTATTTCAAGAGAAGAATTCGGTCCAAGTGTGAAAGCAAAAATTTTGAAATTTTTTTACTGTAGTTGGGGAGAAATTCGGGATTTACTGGAGAGTGTGAGATTAATATGAGGGCGGGAGATACCTTGGACCCTGTAGAGTACCTCTACCAAAATTAGATATATTTCCCATAAAGGGGAAATTGTCTAGGCCAGCCTAGAATAGTAGAATAGTTTTTTTTATTTTGAGGCTAATGATTCAAAAATTAGCCGAAAAAATAAAAATTGGCCATAAAGGTCACAAAAGTCAGTTTTTTTGAATTATTCCTTCACCTGGGCTTCAAATTGTTTTTGCATTCATTATAAAAGTTGTAGAGAATAACACTTTCTACAAATTTCGTCCGAAGCAATTTTTCCTATGTTCAAACGTTTTTGAGATATATGGAAATGAATATACATTAGACTGAGATTCTACTCTACATTGACCTTGCCTATTCTCATAGATGGCTAAGAACATCACCCTCTAGCTCGAAAACGTTTAAGAGTGTGAAAAATTGCTTCGAACGAAAGTTGTGTTGGATTTCATCATCTACAACTTTCATAATGAATACAAAAACGATTGAAGGTACAGGAAGGGAGATATTTAAAAAAAATGCATTGTTATCATCTTCAAACTGTCAGATTAAGAAAAGCCTCCCATATTTATCCGACTAATGGGTCAATACGTCCCTTGAAAGGTAGCTTCTTTTGGGTCTAATTAAAATATCCTTCAAAAAATCTGACACGCTCGAAAAAACTTTTTTTTACCATTTTCAACTATTCCTTACGGCCAGCCCCACCACGCAAACTATCAGATTAACATGAATTTATTATTGGTAATAGGGCATATTCAGTATTCTAATTAATTTGACAAGCTCGAGTATGTACAGGGTGGGCAAAATTGGTGATAGCTGAATTACAACATTTTCAACCCAACGAGATAGAGGAAAATGCATGGCACATTACTAATAATGCCATAAACTGCATTACTCTATATCTTCTTTTGTTTTCGAGTTATAAGTCAAAATTAAAATTTCAACTTCGGTCATTATCTCCGTTTCTGTTTAAGCTAGGATGTTGAAATGAAAACATTATACAGACACTTTTTGGTAGCAACCCAGTGACGTACTATGATTTTTTCCAACAGGTTTATCTGCTGAGCTATAACATAAATATGTGTTTTTCTAATGAAAACAGTAGTTTAAAATGACTTAGAAGGACTGAGGGTGATATTATAATATATTTCTGAAACGGTAAAAAAATGGCGATCTTTTTTAAGTCATTTTAAACTACTGTTTTCATAAGAAAAAACACAACTTTATGTTATAGCTCAGCAAATAAACCTGTAGGGAAAAATCATAGTAAGCCACTGGATTGCTATCAAAAAAGTGTCTGTATAATGTCTTCATTTCAACATCCTAGCACAAACAGAAACGGAGATAATGACCAAAGTTGAAATCGTCCAAATTTAAATTTTGGCCTATAACTCAAAAACAAAAGAAGATAGAGGAATGCAGTTGAGGGCATTATTAGTTTCTCGAAAAAAGACGACATGAATGGTAAATTCATTTTTCTCTATCTCGTTGGGTTAAAAAGTTATAGTTCAGGTATCACCAATTTTGCCCACCCTGTACATCTGACGATTATTTTTACATTTTTGAAAACCTGCAGACGCTTTGACCACCGCTGAAATTGCATACATCAAAGAACCTTATTTTATTTCTACCATCTAATCCACCAGGTATTCAAAACGCTCGAGTAAATCCCAATTCAGCATCGTTGACTGCCCAAATACTGGGAAAAATGAATAAAAACGAATTTATCGTGTTGACACGTTAACATTATTTATATTTATTCTTCAGTCCTTTAGGACAATTGATTTTCCAAATGAAAACACTTAGGTACTAATTGACATCAACTAACTATTCAACAAATTGAATGGAAGAATTTTGGGGAAATATCGTCCTCCTTATTGAAACAAAAAGAAGGCTTCAGGGATTTGGGATAAATCATTGGTGTGCCAAGCTATAGAGGCTAGGCATAGCATAGCACCTCTATATAATCAGGATTAGGAACTAGAAATCATTTTGGATACCAAGATCCCTCTAGAAGAGAACTTGAATTCGTTTGTCGGAATAACACCTTCAGTTCACAATAATTAACATCACAAGACATCGATATCGACACTATAATTCTCTCTCTGAAAATAGATGTGTCAGCAGCTCGATTGCTCTTTCGCAACATTCACTTTGACAAGCCGAACTCCGAGAAGTATAACCTGAAGAGATAACCTAGATGTTTCGTTCTCTAGTCACATTCGCAAGGTTGGCGCCTCTGAATTTGCGTAAATATTGATCGAATCTGGGACATGATTCGATTCTTGAAAAAGTTCATGAATTTATTCATGAAACGTTCCAGCAACCGTTTTACGATCATTAATTTATTTGCGAAACAACTTTATGAATGGATCCGCAAAGAAATTATTATCCATTGGTGCAAATCTCAATACAGGTTTCAAGAAATGATTATGAAATATGTGAATATTTAAGCATGTGGATCATTTTATTGGTGATTATTCATTTTGAGGCATACGTAAATAAAGTTTTCATGGTCAAGGTTGGGAGTCTCAGAGCTGGAGTACCTATATGAGAATCCGCAAAAAAAAAATTCGACATTATACTGTAAAAGGACAGGATAAGTTGTTCTAAATTTCATTTTATTTTGTCGAATCAAGTTACCGTTATCCATGCAATTCTCTCATGTCTAGAAGTCAGATTTGAATGTAATTAGGTTCCAAGGATCCGTTTGCACGCTCAAGCCATTGGCTTGTATAGTCTGTGTCGGATAGAAAATCGTATGAATCAAATCAAGCCGAGTTTACATAAGCCAATTAATTTCTCTTCTGCGTTCTTACGTTCAATTCGGCTTGCACAAACTGCCTATGTGCAAACTGTGTGTGCGCAAACGGCTTGAGCGTGTGTGTAAACGGTGTCTGACAGGCGAATTTGTTTTCTTCAAGTCATATATTTATTTTTTAATTTTTCCGTTAGATATGATTGCACAATTTAGAGCATCGCGTCATATTAACAATCACCCATTATCTTATGATCATAAAAATTTCAGGCAGTCTAAGAATTGCCTTCATGCAATGCCTGAAAATTTCTTCAGCTTCCACATCAGAACTTGAATTTTCGATCTGAACATTCGCGAAAAAGAGCTTTTTAAATGAGACATGTTTTTTCAGACTTCAAAAGTATCAATTTTTGTATTTTTCTTCAGATCAATGTTCAGGAAATTCAGGATTGCTTCGAAATAGTCCATTCAAGAATGATTGACATCTCGGTAGGCTATGGAAAACCAAATTAATTTGGTAATAGTCCATAAATTAAGATTTTGTGGAATTCAGGTTGGTATTGAAAATAAACAGTGATCTATATGTAGAAAACTATATATGTTAATCTATGCACTCACCGACGTTAATTTGAATTGTGTACCGCTGTTTATGTTCTTAATTTAATCGGACAAATTGGAAATATAATTGTTTAATTTCGAATACTGATTAATAAGCTCTGAATTTAAATATTTCTTAGTTTCAAATACTTATCTATGTTATATATTTTATATGCTGTCATGACATTTTGACTGTCTTGTCTAGTAACTGATAATCATTAAAATTTTCGACCTGTAGATGAAGGAAAATCACCTCCGAAACGTTGTCAAGTTGAAAAATTTGGACAACAAGATCTTGTTCTTGCATTCTTGTAAGACTTTATTATTATCAGACTACTCCTTACTACAGCGAAAGAATTATTCATTGTCTTGAAGTCTTAGAAGACTTATTAATTGCACCGTCTTTTTAAAACATCCTTAACGTTAAGTCATACTGATTTCAGTGACTGCTATGGTAACTGCTATAGAAACCAGAGAAAAAGGTAAGCCTTAACGTTAAGCTTGCTTTAAGTAAGTTGGTATAATAGGGCATGTCATCTAATAAAGATTGCCGGACATATTGGACTATTTTTGTCCGAATTCATGTCGAACCATTCACATTTATCACCTTTTTCCATTCATATGACTCGTCATTTCACATGAGTCTATTCTATTCATATTATTCCTGAAGATGTGTAACATCACAGTATGTTTCATTAGACTCATAAGCAAAAATTAAAATATCGCAGTATGCACTTTTGCATATGGTTCAAAGAACCAGTTTGATGCCCTGAGATGATAATATAACTGCCAAATTAGAAAATAATTCGTTGAATGATTAATTAAAGCTAAACAAAAGTTATTTCCTGGAACTTTTTAGGGTTTTCACTCCCAATCAGACAACAATTTTTTCTAGTTAATTTGCTCCTTACAAATTAGTGCAAGAATTTACGCAGGAGCAAATCGTTTATTTCATTTTTTAATTGATTTTGTTTCAGAGATTGGGAGTGAAAACCCTAAAAATTTTCAGGAAATGCAAAATCCTCCCAGAATAAATTTCAATCGATATCTAACCAAAAGTTACGTTCAAATCAATAAATCAATCTGTATCCCCAGAATCGAGGAAACTTTGCTCATATGTAATTGTTATTTTCTAGCCCTATACTACATTATTATCTTTAATGTTTTTATTTCAACATCCTAGCACAAACAGAAACGGAGATAATGACCAAAGATGAAATCGCATAAATTTCAATTTTGGCCTATAACTCGAAAACAAAAAAAGATATTGTAATACAGTTGCTGGCATTATAAGTTTCTCGAAAAAAGACGAAATTAATGTGACATTCATGCTCCTCTATCTCGTTGAGTTAGAAAGTTGTAGTTTATGTATCACCAATTTTGCCCACCCTGTAGGTACAGAGCGTGATTGCGTGATTAAGGCACACAAAAATTTTTTTGAAGAAGAATTTGGGAATATAAGAGGTTTTCAGAAAGTTTTTTTTTCTTGATAGCATGACTATTAGTGCATAGCGTTGCTATGGAAATATGTATCGCTATTTTATACAATCACTTTTTTCATGAAATTACTTCGACATTTCTCTGCCGATATTGGATTTTTTGCCAGTGATGCAAAGCACAATTCTTTACGCAACTGGTCGAGATGGTGAGCATATAAACGAAAACTTCACATCTTTTGGCTGAGAATTCAAAAACAATAAGGAGCTTACAGAGATTTTCTTTATGTTGTATGGATTGTTAGGTTATTACCTCGGGATATTTTCGTCATTTTCTCGATACCTTGCTTTGTTGTGGAAATATCGCTATTTTATGAAATTTCGATTCTCTCAGGAAAATCATGTTCTTTGGAAAAACAATAGCAGATATTGAGTGTAAACTACGTCAAGGAATACTTAGTAATTAAATTCATCGAAAGCAGTGGCGTACATCAGAGGAAGGTAAGTGATAAAAAATACCGAAAAAAAATCATACATTTGAAATTTTCTATCGTTTTGTTGAGTGCTTCACTTCGAAAATAAAATGAGTTGCATTCATGGGCGTTGAATTGGAGTTGATGGAAAACAGCATTCTTTCTTCATTTCTATAAGATTCCATCTTTGAGTTTCTGGATGACGGTTCTTTAGGAAAAACTCCAACTTTATCCAACGGTTGATGTCTGGGGATCTGGAAGGAATTCTTCACGATTAAAGGATTTTGCTGTCGACGATACTTGTGCACTTATATTATTCTCGATGAAGCAACGTATTATCGCCCACAAAAACAAAATTCGCACCCCATATTACCTTTAAAGCTGTCGTTCTGAAAAAACTGTGGAAAATGTTACTTAGAATTGAGTTCAATTTTTTTAAATCATATTTCCCTTTATGCACGTAAATACAGTTGACCATTTCAATAAGATATTCTTAATGCAAACTGCATTAAGTCGTTAAAACGACATCTGCTATGCGAATTTTTTGGGAACACAGAATTCCATAAAATATCAGTATTTCTACAACAATGCGATTTATCGGGTAAATGAGGAAAACGCACTGAGGAATTAACCTAAAAATACACCCAACCAAAAAAAACTTCATAAGGACCACAATATTTCTAAATTGCTAGCCGAAAAACAGAAATTTTTCGCTTCTTTATATTCATATCCTGCACAATGAAAAGCGCTTGAAAGAAATATTTCCTGCTCCAGTTATCTGCTATTCCCAATTTATTCGCCAAAAAACGACAATTTTTGGCTGCCTCACATTCACAGCCTCTACAACAAGAAGAAATTGAAAAAAATTACCCTTTGCCAGGAGCACATAGGCGAAAGATAATGCTTTGCATCTAGGAGTGTATAGTATAATATATTATAGTATAGTTTAGTATATTTCAGTACTATATGAGAACATAAATACAGAATTCAATTCATAAGCAATAAATATTGCAGAATTCAATGTAAATCCAACATCATCAAAGTAATGTCCGAGTTATAACCATAGACATAATAATCGGGTGAATAAGTCTATGTAGTCAAACTTAGACAATTTTTTAGGTGTCCTACTTCATTTGATGCTTTGTTTATTTATTCCAAGAAAATGTAGTGAATGGGTTTTTCAATCGGCGGTTACATTAGGCTTGGGTTATTTTCGCAATTTTTATTACTTATTATCACCATTACAAGCTCGTTAAATGGTATACTCTTTCAATGAAAATTTCCACCTGAGTAAATATCGAAAACACTCTATAATTAATCCAGGAACAATACTTTCGCAGCCAACTGTGAATAATCAGAAGATCATTCGAAGAAACTTGAATCATCAGGATGAACCTCATGAATCATTATTATGTTACTACCAAGATATGGAAAACAGATGCATAATAGAAGGAAAACCTGTTTTATCTCTAAAAATAGAGTAGTATACTTGAATATGCAACTCTGTTTTTCTCGCTTCAATTCGTTCATTGCATTTTATATAGAATTATCAATTTTACAATGTTTTAAATTTCTCTATCTATTCGAAATGGATATTTGAAAAGATGTAGAACTAATATTCACAATGTTTTTTATCCGTATTTTGGATGGAAAATTTTCATGTTTGTATTTTTTTTTTTATCTCGCAAGAAGTCTGAAATATTTTGGTATCCCATGTGAAGAATGAAGTGGACAAACTAAATACCTTTGAAAATGACATTTTTGAGGAACCGATAATGAGATGCATTTCCCCAAATCTGCGACTAAAAAACTGCGTCGAAAAATAGGTATAGGATGTCTCTTTTCGAAAACCCCGGCATTCCTCTATATCTTTGAAATGGTAATTAATTTCTATGATCCTTTACGAGTATCAGATACAACATAAGAATTACTGTAAAAATGATTTCAAAATTTCTGAATATCTCGAACATGTTCGAGATATAGCGAAATATTTGAAAGTGTCAGTTTTCAGAAACGCCCTTTAACACGAGAACGAATCAAGATATCTATGATATGCTTCTGATATCTAGTTATTCCGAAAAAAAGAGATCGTATTATTTATATGGAAATTTAGATTTCCATATAAATTATATCCATGTTCAGAATTTTTTCATTCAGGTCCAAATATCATCGGTTAATTCAATACGTTTGTCTGAATGCAACTTTATTTGTCAGTCTGTGCCACTCTATCTTTCTACATACATACCTACAGAAGGTGCATACACAGGTATGAAGAGCAAAAACTTTTATGGCTCCTCTATCGGTAAACAGTTTTTATGATCTTGGCTACGCTTGGAAAACCAGCCATGGAGTAGTTAGTAGTGATCAAAACATTGGTTCAAGGAATCCAGTAAATTAATAGTCTTCGCAAATAAAATTATATAGGGAGATGTAAAGGCACGAATATATCTTGGTGAATATATGATATCTTATTAAACATAAAAAACAGAAAAACGATCGAGATTACTATCTTACACCTATCATACCTATAGGTGAACTAGTTCGAAAATTTTAAATGTTCCCTTTAGGTCATTCAGACATTTGTCATTTTTGTCAGACACTAATGAGTTATTACTGATTGATACTGATTCTCGAATACCTACAAAAAACTAATCAATATAAGTATCTAGTTAGGTTAGGTTAGGTTAGTATCTAGTTAGGTGCCACTAGATTTTTTAAGACAATTTTCACAAGCAACATGAATGTAACATTTGACACAACTTCATGATAGAGAACTGGTTATTGGGAGATATATTCGCGGCTTTCGAGAAAAAATGATTTTATTAACTTGGCGTTTGAAGGATTCTTCTTTTCAAGGTTATATAATTCCAGTTATGTCATTGAAACTACAGAAATTATTGAAGATCTGTTGAGATCAGATATTACGCTGCGTCTGGACTTTCAAAGCCTTCTGAGATGTCAATCCTTCTTTACTTTCCGACATTGACAGAACGATGTCTTTTCTACGATGAAATTTTTCTCTGATTTTACCATATTTTCAGCTTTCATTGAATTTATCTTGTATGAAGGTATATTAGCTTAGACCGGGTTGAAAATTTTCCTTTCCAATTCAATTATGAATATTCTTTGGGACTCATAATAAAGTCAAGTTACTGTTGAAGGCAGAATGTTGTCAATTAATGGTCTGCTTCATTGTACACAAAATGGAGAATATGCACTATTCCGTTGTCTATTCAGGTTCAAAATTTTTCGCTGCTGGCCAAGTATATGTGGCTTTGAGTAGGATCAAGATAGAATAGAAAGTGTCCTAAATGTAGAACTTGATTGAAGTAAACAATGCAACAAAGGATGCATTCATCAAAATGAGAAGACGAAGAAATATTAAATGAAAACTAAACATAAACGAATATATTATACTAATAGCAAAAATATCTTATCGCCGTTATCTAGACGCTTGAAGGAGAAAATTGAACTTTGAAGTAAATCAAACAAATCATTACATTTCATTATATTTATAAATTATTATATATTATTATTATAATATCGCAATTGGTTTCAATTTTGAAATTTTATGATATTTTATTCGAAACCCTGCACAGATTTAATCAAACCGAATGCGATTGTATAAAAACCCTGTTCAGGGTGGGCAAAATTCGTTGTCTACTGAAGGGATCTCGAAAATTATAAGAGCTAGAAAACAGGGACGACACATATCCGAGTTTTTTTTTTCAGAGAAACAAGGAATGATGAAAACCATAGCCTCCCACTATTGTTCGTTTCGAGTTATTAGCAAAAATGAGTTTTTGACGATTTCGAAAAGTTTTCATAATTTCACAAAACACAGATACACTCTATTTCAACTGAACTTAAGATGCGGTATCGATATAAATAGATAAGTTTCTTTCCTTAAGGCAAGTTTCGTCTAATCTGGTTTTATATGCTTGGTGAAATTGGCCCTTAATTTGATACATATATTCTAAAAAAGCAGCTTTTCTAGTTATAAATCCCAAAATTTCAAGAGCTGGGTGTCACCGTTCAGTCTGGACGATTTTTTAACATGCTCCATTTTTTAGAGAATTTTTCGATGGTCGATATCTCCCAGAAAAATCATAGAAGATCCAAATGTCGTACATATTCTAAAGGAGCATAGTAATAAATTCCGAAATTTCATAGACCTCGGTGAAAACCGTTTATTCTGGCTGAATTTTACAGTGAACCCATCTTTTTCGGGATTATACGAATGTCTAATTTTGACACGCGTATCTTCCAGAAAAATCATCGTAAGTCTAAATGAGATACATATTCTAAAAGAGCAGCTCTTCTACTTATAAATCTCGAAATTTCATCGAGCTCGGTGCGACCGTTCGGTCTTGACAAATTGTTAACTGACCAGATCTTTTTTGTTGTAGAAAAATATTGAAATACTAACGTATACCAATAGAATACATAATTAAGTAAATTGTGCCCTAATGCGTGTTCGCTAAATTATATTAGGAGTGGAATATTACCCAATTCAAAAAAAATAATTTTATACCTATTGATTTCTCTAAAGACAAACTAGTACAAAATATTAGGAGCATTGAGATAATAAATTAATCTATATGGCGATATTTTGGAATAATTATCGAAAATGCCGTTTAAATAAATGAAGTATAAATCATTATACCCTACCATTTCATATTACGTTTTGACTTAAAATTTCTAATAATACAACGTTTATATTTAATATAGTTTTCAGACTAAGGTGTAGGTAAATAAAAATCTAAATTAATCGCTACAACTTATAAGATTTGATTTTTCCTGGAAACTTTCGGTATTCTGAATTGAACAAGGAAGTTTTTGAATCGGGAATAAATCGCTATGTAACAAAATATGAATAAGTAAAAAGTGCTTCGCGATAATTATGTTGGAAGAACAAAACACCTTCACTTAGAAATGAATTCGTATAATATGTAATTGAATTTGCGAAAACGAATATTGAATGAAGTATTGCCGATTTTAATGACCGGACAAGGAGACCTATTCTCTTATTCCAGTCGATAACTGCGTGCGGAATTATTTCAAATAAAATGTTGATTTATTGGCATGTTGTTCTATGAATACAAATTCAGTTGGTCCTTCGAAATTGGCGCTAAAACGTGAGACCTGTTCTGAAATGGTAATTTTACACGAGCATGAGACATCGGAAATTTCCAATAACAATTTTCCAAGATCACATTATAAATACGAATATTAATGTGTAGCAAAAGAGTACTCAAGTTAATCGTATGAACGTTTCCCATAATTTCGCATTTTTGGTATGTAAACATCAATGCTCCGCTGAGTAAGTAGGCAAGTCACATAATAATTCAGTATTCATGATCAGACAAATTTTCAAAGTAAATACATATGGGATTAGGTATTATATTCTCTGATATAATGCAAAATATGGAAATATTAATTTCCCACATTTAGAATACATGAGTTGGGGGTCAATCACTTTCATAGACGTCGTTCGGTTCTAAGAAATAGCACAGAATGGAAAGCAACATAAATTGTGTGTCGGTCTAATTCAAAAATGAAAATACGGATTTTTTTTCCATAACTAATTAAATCTAACAGTCAGTAGAAAGTAACGCACAAAATTCATATTTTCGATTTTATTTTTACTACTTTGTAGAAAGATGAGACTTTTTCGTTTTTAATTGAGAAGTTTGATGTATTGCATGGCAGTATTTTAAATGGCACCCCTAAGTTTCTGTGCCAAAAATGGATAGTTTTTTTTGCTGGAGTTGATTCAGTCATTAATGGTGTTTTTTATCAATCCTTTTTTATTCTAGGTTTGAAATGGATTATCTTATTGAATTCGTTCAAGTTCAACTATAAGTATTCTGGGATCCATGATGTATGTCTAGAGAGTTAGAGACATATCAATTAAACATTCCCTTTTTTTTTGCAATTATGATTTTTATTTCAGATAATTAAATAATCACTTATCAACAGAGCAAAAATGGTATAATTGACCGGAAAATTGGGCAAAAGAAGAAGTCTTACCTATCGAGTATCGCAAGCCACCTATGTTATTTAATTCATGTACAGGGTGTAAATTTGAAAAATTGCCAGGAAAATTATGTCTCGATAGGGATATTTTGAGAGGAAATGTCGGGACAAGTGAATTTTCATTCGGATGGGGACATATTTCGAGCACAATTGTAATCCAAAATATCCTCAACCCTGGGTGTAGGGGGTTGTCACCCTTAAATTCTCAATAGGGAATAGAGGGCGAGCTATACCTCAATTGGAAGACAATTTGTCCTTTTACATGAATACTACAGTTTGTAAATTTTCATTGATTTCTTGAAGTATTTACAGGGTGTCAAACTTAGTGCACTAATCATATGTGCATTTGAAATGTACAGATAAATCATTTCAATTCGATCTGGAAGTGAATAAATCATTTGTATGAACGCTTTCACTAAAGGAACTACAGAAAGTCAACTGTTCCGGAATTCTTAAATTATAAAATTTTCAACTATTGCCATGCAAATACTGCTTGGTGCCTGATAACATGCGTATATTTGCTTCTTATGCAGGTGACCAACTTTTCCAATACGTGGAAAAAAGCAACTTTTATAGGAAATTTTATATGAAGTAGGTACTGGATATTCGTTAGTATATGCTCGAAAAATAACAACAAATAAGTATCCATCAAAACAATATAGGTAACATTTATATCCACAGAACACTAGTATTCCACGAAAGCAAGACGAGATAATTTAGAAAAGCTGAGAGCAAAAAAATGGAAAGGACAAAGATGCTCTACATACACAGGTTGTACGGATTAATGGGAATCAATTCGGATATAGTTTCAGTACCTGAAAATAAGTCATAAAGATCCTATGGGGTAATGCGAGCAAGCGCTTCGTTTAACCTTATACGTTGCTTCAAAAATGATGAAATTGTTCAGTGGTATTTCTCAAGTAGAGATGCATCTAGAACTCAAATTTTCACAGATTCTTCATAACTACAGAGAGGTGTAATCGGCAACTTTTTATTATCATTTTATTTTCCACCATAACTTTTCATTCAGGCTCATCAAGAAATATGTATTGAAATGTCGTTTTTTTCTGGAAATTTCATTGTCTTTAAACTGTGTTCCTAAAAGAATAAATTGAATCTTTTGGTTTGTTTTTGAACATCACATCGGCTTATTCCTCATTTAAAAAATTTTTGGCATAATTTGTGCACAAATCAATAACACATAACGAACTAAATCGTTAATACTATGCTGGTTGCAAAAAGTAACAAAAGGCGAAACTATGCAATTAGAGAAGATCATGGTGGCTTCGATTATATTCGAAGACTGAGGAAAGTTATGGAAAATAATCAAAATAAAGTAGATTTTACTTCTATCTTATAATGAGCGATGAGCGAAAAAATTACTTTCAGTAATAATACTTGTGCAAAATTCCCCTAGCTCATCTTGGTCCTACTTTGAAACAATTGAATAAATTCATAATCAAGTCGTTATCTTTGAAGTAACGTAAGTCTTCAACGAAAAGCATTTCCAGACATACCAACATGGGAACTTTTCGCTTTATTTTGAGGTTTTGAACCTACAAATATCCAAATTTATTTCCATCCTGGGACATCCTGCGTAGCCGCATGATATCAAGCAATGGTACCAAAAACAATGAAAAAATTGAAATAAAAACAAATTGAAAATTGATTTTGAAGGGGAAGGAACCCAAACAAAAAAATTAACTCAGCCTAGAGAAATATAATTGAGACACTATCCAAGACTTGTGATTTGAACTTACCGACTTCAACAAGAATTTGTCTTTGTTGTGATTCGCGAACATTAACAAAACAGCACGTTGACTTGAACTACTGACTCCAACAATACTTCCCAAAAATGAAGAGTGAAATTGATAGTGGATATTCTGTTATTATAGTACCTACACCTGAATTGAGATAAAAATATTTATTTGATTTTTTTCTTGTGGTGTTGGAAAAAGTCTTATGATTTGAAATAGCCGTACACAGTTATTGCCTCATGAGAGCGAATATCTCACAGTTTTTATAGGTTTATCTGTATCATAGTTTGTAATTAACTGATCCATCTACTCTATATTATAATTATTATCACCCTACGAAAAAAGGCATGTTTTCGATAACACTTAAAAATATATCCATAACTTCTAAAGAGTATGTCATTTATCCGAAAAACATAATAATTCGAATTCCATAATATTAACCATTTCGTCCTTATAATACAAAACAGGTTGATGAAAAAAACATCAATTACCTCATCCTCGGCAATCAATGGTCTATATCCATTTCTGGTACGAAAGTTGTCATTTAAAAACTCTACCCCTGACGCCTCGTAGAGGGTGAAGGTCAAACTCCTCAATTATACACAAAAAGTTGCGAAATTCAAGGTAAGAATTGATCAATGTGAAAATTTTCCTACAAAATAGTAAATATGAATTTTATGCATTACTCTTTACTCACTCTGTATATTCACATTTGAGCTTTTGAGCCATTAAGATGTCATGTATTTCTGGCGCCGGCCAATTTAATAACTGGCATTGGCCTGCAACTTCTTATAACCACTAGTTGGTTAGTATGTACAAAGTAAAGTGGATGCTCAAGATGTAGGTATAGAGATTGATATTGTCAGTTATATTGCTATACTGCTACCGTCGTTTAATAAGTAAGCATGGATCTTGTAGTTAAATAGAAAATACTCTTTCAAGTCCATTTTTTAGTAAAAAATGTTTTAGGCTCATTTCCGCTGCCCAATTTTGTACAGAGCATCCCAAATTGCTTGATTTTGTCTGTGTCTGGTACTTTTAGACTAGATAGGGAAAAACGTTGAAAGGAATCCTGGACTCGATTTTCGTGAAAAGTCCATTAGTGGAAACCGTTTCACTATATATTCATTTGTCGTGAAGATATTACCAAATTTCGATATATTATAATATATTTAGAAAATGAACCATAACTTTTTATTTTCGAAAATGTCGATGCGAATTTTCTACAGGATCATTTTTTTTTGGGAATATGACATTATATCCAATTTTGTTTATATTTTCTACTAAAGCTGGAAAAAATAACTTCTTTGTGTTAAATACGGATGACAGCTTTTTTGATTTCATGTCAAACAAAGAACAAATTGCTTTTCAAAAATATATACAGGAAACCGACGTCAATCCGGCACAATGTGATCAATTTATTTCTGACCAGAATATCATAATTGGGTTCTAGTAAAAGTGTCTTGGTTTTCGAGATATTGACAGTTTTGATATATTCGTCGAAATCATCACCTCATTGATTGTTTTCAGTACCGCGGCTACAAATGTTGATGTTTAGTTGATTTTTTCTAATCGAGTATTGAGGATGAATCGGCCTATTCAACATGATCAAAGATTATCTCAAGGGTACTATGTTGTGCTCAGAAAAAAAAATTACTCGCACTAATTTTTTTCTCAAATTTTTTTCAAAAAACTGTCAATATCTCGAAAACCAAGACACTTTTACTAGAACAAATTTTGAGATTTTGGTCAGAAATGAATTGACGTCGGTTTCCGGAACACCCTGTATATGTCGATATATTATTTCTATACTCAAGGCAAAATCACCGTTTCAGTGAAATTCCCATTCCATGAAACCATGGACCACAAAATTGTTCACTCCCAATAAATCTCCATCTCAATGATACAGATTAAAACTTTCCATAGAATTTCATTTGTTAGCTGAAACATCTATTTCTTTAACAATAATATCATGTAATTCAATAAATAGAGTCAATTTGAAAAAATATCGAGCAAAATTGTTATAATAAATTTTACAAAGTATAACTCATAAAGAGTAATACTTAAATTGAGTACCATTATTCTATGCACAAATGCGATGACTTTTTCTAACAGAATTCACTGTATTTAACATCATAACGCGGGAAATGTCTCTGATGGCGTTCTTGACTATCTGCTATAAATCAGCTCTATTCATGACAGGATGAGTCTTGAAAATTTTATTTTTTACATATCCCCATACGAAAAAATCCAAACGATTGAGGTCTGATAATCTTGCTGGCCCGGAATTGGACCATGCTTTCCTATTAACTGGTTGCCTATATATATGGCAATCATAGACATAGAGAAATGGACTGAGCATTCTTTTTCCACATGTGCATGAATTACGGTCAGAAAAAGTCATATGGATAAACTGAACATCAGGCTAGCTAGTTTTTTTTTCTAGTACTTTGATTGTCCACATCCACGTCTATATCAACAGAAAAGAGACAGGTATTGTCCTTCTCTTTCTATAAAATAACCAGTTTCATACTGTTATTGCTCGGTCCATTTCTCTATGTCTATGATGGCAATGCTTTTTTTGAATAATTTAGAGCAAAAAAGTCATGAAAATTTATGGAAATTCATCTCATTCTATGACCTCTACTATTGAAATATATTGAAGTATTTTATTTCCACCTCATTCAAGCAAAGAACTCCCTTCAAAACTTTCACCTATATCTAGTCTATAAGTATCAGAAACAGCCAAAATCAAACAATTTGGCCCCGTCTGTATAGGGTGATTAATTAGGGACCGCGACCAAAATTGATCAGATGACAATATCTTCGGAACGACATAAGATATGAGTTTGCGGTTTTGACAGTCAATAGGTTATGCTATTTATCTTTCTATCAGTAGGTTAGAGTTCAAGAATTGTAATTTCCAACAAAAAATCGAAAACAGAGTGAGGTGCTCATGCACCTATTTCTTTTTCAATTAGAAAATCAATTTTGAATTCTATATTTTGAATGTATAAGATTCATTTTCCCATAGTAGGAGTATTTTAATTCGAAGCCATATAATAATAAAAATGAATATTCATTTTATTTCAGTCTTGCATTTCAGTAAAACTTCGAAAATCTGTACCCAAAAAAATTAACTTAATATTCATTGCTAATCTGTAAGACGACAAACTAATATTTTTGGAAATAAAGGTACATACAGGGTGTCCCGTAAAGACCACGTCAAACGAAAACGGAAAGTAGATCAGAATGTGCTCCACCTGATGTGAAAAAATCTTTCATATGAAAGTCTCACATTTTTCGAGATATTTGATGTTTTATGAAAATGTTGAATTTTTTCACTTAAACTGCTTTCTCTCTTGCGGAAGCTACAATTAAATACTTTTCGAATCAGTTTTTTTTCCGTAAATTTTGTTGAATGATAACTTCAATTCGTGCAATGAAAAATACCACAAAATATTATACAGGGATTCTGAAAAAAAAAATTGAAATTCATGTTCTGAAAAAAGTATTTTTTTGTGCTGAATTCTATCTGACGTGGTATAAAAAAAAGACAATAGACCTTTTCTGCATATTACGTTGAAAAGTTGCCCATTTTGTGAGGATTCCGAAATGGTAAAATACAGGTGAAAACCTGCTTCACGAAAAAAGATATTTGAATGTTTATCGAAAATGGAACATTTCTATGAAAAACTGATTTTTTCACCTTTTCTATAAATACTTTCATTTTGCACTTCCTGCTGAAAATAATCAGTCAACAAATTAATAAAATCTTATTAAGATGCTAATTCACTGACTGAGTTTTTTTATTTCTTTTTCTTTGCCTAAAGAACTCTCGAACATCGATATGATGTGATGCGATTCAATGATTCACCAGACTTAAATCCTCTGGATTTTTTACTGGGGTTTTTTAAAAAAAGGAAATTTATTCGAATCCTACAAGAGATGAAGCACACCGCATTCGTATTTCAGCAGCCAAAATAGCGGGGAGAAGTTTGTATGGCTTGAAAAAGGCATTTCTCAATAGATGATGGGCATGTATTAGCGAAGGGGGAGGTCATTTTGAGCATTTGCTCTAATAAGAATCCTGAATTTTTATTATTGATATTTTTATAAAGTTTCTTCACAATAGATTTGTTGATGTTGAAGGTCCTGTGCGTTATTACATTATATCATTGCAATTAATGAATAATTTCATTTTATAAGTAATTTAAGGACTAACTGACATTTTTCAAGAGAATTATTCAATATGTTACAGCAGATTCTGCAAAATGAAAGAATTTGTGGAAAAGGTGACAAAATCAGTTTTTCACAGAAATGCTCCATTCTCGATAAATATTCAAATATCTTTTTTCGTGACGAAGGTTATCACCTGTATTTTACCTTTTCGGAATCCTCACAAAATGGGCAACTTTTCAACGTAATATGCAGAAAAGGTCTAGTGTCTTTTTTTTATACCACGTCAGATAGAATTCAGCACAAAAAAACACTTCCTTCAGAACATGAATTTTATTTTTTTTTTTTCAGAATCCCTGTATAATATTTTGTGGTATTTTTCATTGCATGAATTGAGGTAATCATTCAACCAAATTTACGGAAAAAAAACTGATTCGAAAAGTATTTAATTGAAGCTTCCGCAAGAGAGAAAGCATTTTAAGTGAAAAAATTCAACATTTTCATAAAACATCAAATATCTCGAAAACTGTGAGACTTTCATATGAACGATTTTTTCACATCAGGTAGAGCACATTCTGATCTACTTTCCGTTTTCGTTTGACGTGGTCTTTACGGGTCACCCTGTATATCAAACACTGGGAAAATAAAGAAACATGCAATATTTCCAAGAACCCTAATGAAAGAAATAGGTACAATCAAAAATTTCGAATATTTCTTCTCAAATGATCCGAAATTAGTCTTTTATGTGATACATTTCTAATTGAAAGTTGGTCGTTTCACCAATTGATTCTGCAGTGTGTACAATTAAGAACGAAGTGACTATATGAGTTCTTTGATTCTGATTCTTTGAGAAGGTATCTGGATACCTTTTTTTTCAATAAATCCAGAGTTAATAAAAATGCTATTATCTTTCATTTCGAATTGTGTGCTTAAAATAAGGATAGATCTTATGTTTAGTACAACGAATGGGGAATGGGGGTGAGTAAAGCTATTGAATCTAAGTTCTGCTAAATCGAAAAGAAATAAAAGATCCAAGATCGCAAAGAGTGGAATTTTCCATAAATCCCATTATTATTATTAGCAATGAAATCTCTAGTCTCCGCTCCATTATCGATGTGAGAAGTAATTGGATAATAATTCTAAATGATCTCTTGATATGAAAAAGAATTAAATCTTGATGATCACCACAGTGCTAATGATGTTGAGTATATAGAAACGTGAGATGGGAATAATCATTTAGTGTATGCGGCTACAACATCAGTGAGGTTTGAATTTCAAAGTATTCAAATATTTTCTTCCAGTTATAAACTAAATATATTCAAAGAACACTGGGAATTTTATGAAATATCCAATACAACCCTCCTTTGAATCTCACTACATGGAAACTTTATTTGTGAATGAAGATAATCTTAAAATTTTATTGTTCAGAAATCATTGGCTCCTACCTTTTGGTACAATTCCAGGATTTGACTTCTTCGTAATTTTCAGCGCCTTCTTAGGATCTGTGATCAATAAAGGGGAAAACGTTTGCGACTCCATTCTCACTTATTGAAAAAATCGTCCGGCGTAGAATAAAAACTTTTTCTGAATCGTATTAATGTTCACGAGCTTTTCGCAGATTTGTAACCCGCAGAGGACGACCTTCACTTATATAAACCTACACATATAATGCCAACAAGTTTCATGCCACTGAAAATGCTTTGTTGTTTAAACTGTAATGGAATTTAATTTTATATTACTGAACTGTTTGATCCTTCATCAAGACCAGAGTGGGGCAACTTGGTGGGAGTGTCAGATTCGCATCATCAAATGATTTTCGAGCATCTTCAAGACCACTCATCAGAAAAAAAGGATAATTGGATTTATAGGTACTACCCTTGTCTTTATGAAGAACTCAGCAGTCTTCTACATGGAACAACCAATAATTGGTATTTTATTTGTCGCGAATCAATCTATACCATGGAAATTGATGGAATGAAGAGCTTCAATCATATCGGCACATTTTTCAGTGGAATCTTGATATTTTTTTTCTTCTTTTTCGGAATTCATCTCCTATCATATTGAAATTTCCGCACAATCGTTTAAAAAAATTAAACGGGTTTTTTGCGATGATTTTTATTCATTTTTGAGGCAATAATGAATGAATAAAATGCAATGCATATTTCCAGGACAGTATTCCTCCTCCATTTCTCAGACCTCTGCTTATTGATATACTGTTCAAAATTTAATCATTCTAACATAGGATAGTTGCACTAAGTATGATGTTTCTTCTGATATCTGACACAATAGTTAACAGGTTACTTTATATATGCAGTTTTTCTGTTTTGAGGAGGAAATTTCAGAGAATAGAATTATTCCTTAATTATTCTATTTCAGAATTAGTAATTTTAAAATTCACTTTTTCAGAAGAGTATATTTTTAATAGGGATTCAAAAACACCATATCGATCGCACTTCTTCTGTCATTGCACTTTCATTTAAATCATTCAAAATGAAAGTCCATTCGGAATTCATTATTTTAGTGAATGTATCAGAATAGTTGGAAGCTTCAAGGCGAAAATGCCATATACATCCTCAAATTAGGTGGTCGCATGGTTCTTGTACAGAGGGGTTAAAATTCATCATCACAGCCGACCAAAGAAAAAAAATTGACCTATATGAGCTACTTTCTCAAAACAAAATTTTATTTGTCAAGACCTATGCTCTCTTTCAATCTGAAACACATTCTCAATGTATTCAGAAACTCATCGTTTACGTTTATTCCGATGACAAGAAATGATTTTAAGTGTTATATATTTTAGATGGAATTTTGAATTCTGAAGTGAGATGAAAGATCCGCATTCTATAGAAAGCCGATCTTTTACATTCCATCGATCTCAAGAATACAGAAACCGCATATTGTGGCAATCAAGCAATCAAAAGAGAACGCGGAAATGTGGGAAGTCAAAGTAGTACCAATTGCCCAGACATCGAAATCATAAAATGGCCTTCAAGATTAGGGCAGATAATAATAAACGGAATTATTCCAGAGATATAACATTCGTTGATAAAAAATCAACAAATGCTACGCTACGATCTAAATCGGACCTGCTTTCTATCTAGGAAGGTGAATTGAGTTGTACCTCCTTTCTTGCCAGATGGCGCTGTGGTAAATGCATACATAGTAGCGACTTCTGGCATCGAATAAGGTCTCTCTCTGACAGAAGGCGTTCTGACGTCCGCGTTCTGCGTTCTGTGTGATCAAAGGTTAGCTAATACCGAGATTCAATTCAAGAAATTCTGTAAAAAACTATCAAATTTTCAAGCGTGTCTTTGCTTTCTGTTCATTGGTTTCACCCAATATTTTCTTTTCCTTTTGGAGGTCTCCAGGTTCCATTTTAGAAATAATACCTCCTCCTCATCTGTAGATGAAGTATTCCAATACTTCTTTCAACCAACGAGCCAACAAACTGAAACGCTGATAATTGAACGCTGTATGTCTGCTATATCAGAACGCAATCAAAGAATGCAGAAATCAAAATGTCAAAACGCCCTCTGTCTGCGCGAGGCCATCACTTAGTTCGATTTTTGTCGAGGTAAGTGTTGTGTTACTCTTACGAAGTCAAATCAGGGCGAAATCATGATCAGTATCCATGATTATGTATTTGTATTTTTTTTTTCTTTCTTTAGGCAAAATTATAGAAAATTCTGTAAATTGAATGAAATTATGAAGAATATTGAAAAAGAAAAATATTTATTTATTTATTTTAATTCAATAAAGGATATGGACATGTCCTATAAAATCGTAATTCAGAATAATATGAAAAAAATGAAAACCTAATAGTTCAAAGTCACTCCAAACAAGAAAAAAAATGAAGACATCTAGACGCGGAATAAAATATCGTCGATTTGATCGCGAGAGAAAAACAGTTCTGAAAATTGAAATTTGAAGACGGCACCGCTTCGGACCAAAAATTCGATAAAAGAAATGAAAATGCGACAATTTTTAATTGATAGGTAGGGGAGAGTTCCTTTGAACTGGACAGCCCATGAACCGGACGCTACAGTTTTCTACTACACTCGATAGCAATTTAGCATCCCTTACGTAAATCCCATTTTCGCAACATCGATCGAGTTCTCTTGTAAAATGGCTGACCCTGTAGCTCGCGCCTTGTTGCGAAAATGGGATTTACGTAAAGGATGCCAAATCACCATCGAGTGTTTTAAAAAACTGTAGCGTCCGGTTCATGGGCCGTCCAATTCAAAGGAACTCTCCCCTATATATTTCAAAGGAAAGAGTTCAGACAGGTATTATAGATAAGCTTATTAATAATTCATCAATAAAAGTGACATCAGCAATGGAAACGTAAGATTCAATATTGAAAGTTTTTTATTTTTCGCAGATATCCCAACATGGAGGATTTTTAGAAATATTTATTAACAAAATTTATTTCATCAAAACTAGGTGAGATCCACAAGAATTACCTACGATTCTATATTCTGATTACGAATCAATGAATCATGTGAATAATTAACTGAGAAAGCTGGTGTAGTGGGATCGAAATATAACATATTGAAACTAGTTTATTCCATTTTAAAATTTATTGTAACAGCTGGTTGTGGTTGCAGTACCAACGAAAGGACATTTAGTCAACTTGAGTTAGTAAAAAATGTTATCATAATAACGATGTCTCATGAACATCTGAACAATTCGCGACTATTTCATTTCGAGAAAAAAAATTACAGCAACTCTTGATCTTGAATCGATAATGACTTTCTGGATTCTATTAAGAAAAAAGAAAAAAAAGAACGAAGAAACGAACAAAGATTTGGATAGCAAAATTTATAACAATCCTTACTTCTTGAACTTTTGTTCAGTTTATTCAATCAGATATTTATTATTACAGTTGTTTATAGAAATATTTGGAAGATGATTTTCATTTATAATTAATTAACACTTCAAAAAAGTGTATTACCTATCAAAATACACCTTTTCAATATACTTGCATTTTTTCATATACTGTAATTTTTTTTCAAAGGGGCCGCCAAAATTCGAATTTCCCCCTCTAAAAAGCACTTCGCTACGGCCCTGCTTTCTAATTTACATTTTTCAAGATATTTTCAACTGGAGGAAACATTTAGGATTTTCAACATATCTCAGAACGTGAACAGTGAACATTTTGGCAATATTTATAATATAAATAATGAACTGAATGACCTTCGGACATTTAATAAAAATCTGGAGCTCTCGAATTCATCACGATTTGTGATAACGGTCCCATTATGGAAAATATTTGAAAGACACGGACCTATTATTATTTCCTTAGCTCGAACTAACAGGTTGAGTCATAAGTGATTGAAGAATCGAATAAAGTATGAATGAATTTACAACAGCTACCTACCAGATATGCGAATTGAATTGTTTCAAGGATGAAGGATAATACTATTCGAATATAAATAATCAAGTATTTTTGTGATTTAGGTGTGGTTCTACCTATATATGTCGGAGAGATATTCTCAGAAAAAACGTGACATAAAGTCGAAAAGTTCCACCTGTATATCCAGTTGTGAACTTTATTGTAACATAAAATTCTCTTCGGCCTCAAACGAAGTTCTAGGATAGTACAACATTGGCAACATTCGTAAGAACAAGAAGTAAAAAATAGCTGAGCCATTACACGCTGCAGGATCATTTCATTTCAATGTTATTGTAAAATCTACTTTTCTTGGAAAAAAGTCTTGCAGGTTCCATAATTTGGGTGCGAGTGCAAAGTGCTCATTTTCACACTTACCGCAACTGGTTCGACGAGATCCCATATCAGAAATAACTTAGGTATCGTCACAATAAATACTCAGGGTATTTCTCAGATTTCTTATAATATTCTGGTTTCAGATATAAATCACCACGCTGGTAACAGCACAGGGTGAAAAGGGTACGTGCTAGACACAAAAAAAATGTGAATTATTTCTGTATTGTAGAAATTAATATTGACGAAAATAATTTTGATCACATTTCAAGGTTTCCTTTTTTTCTCAGAACCGCACCCATCTTGCAGAACGTCATGTAAACTTACTGCTTTTATTAATAAAAAATAACGGTTTCCATCCAAATAACATAGAAATTGTGAGAATCATAATCAAATTTTTTCTTCACTAAAGAGAGCGAAATTTCTGCGAAATTTAACGAACGAAGATTCATCTGTCCCCTCTCCAGGCTATTTCTTGGAAACCACTGTATGTCAGTCAGAAAAAAACGAATAGAAATGCGAAACTATAGGAGATACAGAGAAAATTGTTAACAAAAAGTTATCCTGTATATAAATAGACAGACAGAACATCGAATATTTCATTCGTAATATAAATTGTACTCAGAAGACAAATTCAAATATAGTTTTATCGGTCTCAGATTGTCTGTTTCGGATTGATTGATAATTTTCAGAAAATAAGTCCAACGTTTGATATGATTTGGGTAACTTACATCCATAATAGCTATAAAATTGCAGTTTGTGCGAACTAATTTTATGAATATCGAACTAGCTATAGCGCTAGCGGATTAAGGAGGGGCGAAGAAGGTTTGAATGAGCAGGACACGAACAGATATTCATAGAAACGAAATCAAATGGTGTTTCTATCTTCAGTAATTAAAACGATGGATATATAGGTTAAGTAAAGCGGCCATACACGTCTAAAAGTCTTCCTTGGAGATTCCTCTCTCCAAAAGTCCGGTGAAAATCGGTTGGGTCACGAAGGAGCCGTCACGTGACAATGTGTTTCCGGGTCGATTTTATGACTTGCCCAAATTTGCATTTCCATTCGCGATACATTCGTCAAAAAAACATGATTTGAAGAGTACTTTCATCAGAAGTAGCAGGCAAGATGATGGTTAGAGTCATTCGGGGTAACTGAGCGCAGTGGGTAAGTGTGCGCAGTGCGTATATCTCGACAAGGCAATGTATGAAAGAGGGGTTCATTTGGGTGAAGCAAGGGCGCAGAATCGCCATATTAGTTTTTCATAGGAGTGCGCCGTGCCACGTTTCTTTAACTTTTTATTTGCAATCAATCAAATTCACTAGTTTTCTTGTTAATTTTTAGCATCTCTGCAAATTCTGCCAGGTCCAAGTTCCGAGTCCCTCAGTGTTAAACAATATTTTATTCGATCATGGGCATATTAATCTAAATATATAATAAAAACTTTTAGGTTCTCTTAGCTGCTCAACTCTATAAGAACGTCAATTCAAATTTTGGCTTACTGGGGAAAGTGTGCGCGGGTAAGTGTGCGCATAGATTCATTATATGGGCATTAGTTCAGTGAGGAATAAATTATGACATTGTTGATTTTCTTGGTTAAGACTAGATCAATATTGTCCTATTTGTTCAGAAAAATATGAAGAGCCACCAACAGGGGAATGTATCAAGTGTTGTGTTCACCAAGAATTGTGGCACGAACAATAATGCACTGCTTGTAAAAAGGCGCTTCTGTATTGACAATAAACAGCATTTCTCTAATATTGTAACATTTTGATGACATTATTTTGTAATTTGTTTTGATTGTGTGGTTCACAAAGCACTGCGTTCACTTACCCCGTGAGGGTGCGCACACTTACCCACAATACGGGGCATGTGAACGCACTCCGACTTTCTCTATTAAATTCTTTTTTGCGGAAAAAAAACGTTTTTGTTTATTTGCTTTTTGATGTTTTTTTATAGATTAGAAAATTCTCTATCTTATGAATATGTTTTAATTTTCCTAGCTTCAACATTTGAAACAGGGTATGGCTTGAAAGGCAAAAGTGCGCACAGTTGCCCCGAATGACTCTACATTTATTTTCATATCAATTCATTTCAAGCCAGTCAGAAGCCCTCTTCAAATGGAAAATTTGTTTGGATTGAATTGAAAATTTTAAAATTGGTTTTACCTAGTGTCATACACCCAGTTGCAAAAAAGTCCCTTAAAATTTAATGACCCTTAATCTTCCATTATTCCCCTCAAACATGATACAGTTTTGAATTTTAATGAGTCCTTAAATCTTAATGGACGTTTCTGCAACTGGCCATTAGTGGGCTATCCTAGAAAGTTGCCCCTAAAATTATAAAATTATACTTATGACTATTCGCCTCTTTCAAGCCTGAGATGAATGGCTTTATTCACTACTTGTTGAAGAAAAATCGATATTTTTCGTTACCCCTTCATTACGTAGGGAAGAATTCCATACTTAAAACTTCTCGAGTATATACTCTAAGCAATAGTGAAATAACTATCAAAATCGGACATCTGGTTCCGAAGTTATGTTAAGACAAATTAAAAAAACAACGCACTAACCCAAAAACGAAATTTCACATTTATAATACCTTATTTCACATTGAAAAATAACATTAATCACAATAAAATATGACCTTTGTCAGTAATGTTACTCAAGATTAATGCAGTTTGTTACTAGTGAAAGAATTTTTAAAATCGGTTGGGTAGTTCTAGAAATTACTTCCTACAAAGTTACAAATTCAAAAACTCACGAATATACAAACTTTACCTCTTTATAATATTGAGTATAGATTATAATATATGTTATTGTCGTGTTTGAGATTTACTTTCATTTTGTGAGGTGTTTTTAAGATTTTTTTGTATTATTGATTGATTCCCTTCGTTTTTTTCCCACATAAAGTGTAGGGACCCTAAATTCATTTGCGTTTAGGTCGTTTAGGAAGATAAACGGAATGATTTGCATCCAATTCATAATTCTCAATTGCGATTTTTTCAATTATAAAGGGATGAATAAGTTTCGGTTTAATTCTGAAAATCGAATTAGGTACTGTTGAAACCACGTTCCTTGAAACCGCCGTGAATCTTGAAGCATAAAATAACAGTATGCTGAATTCTGTGTATGGCGGATGTCTATACGACATTAATTTTGTGTTTTTCAAGCGGTATGGAAAAAGCGAATTCATTAGATTGTGTGCAATCAACTATTGAGAACACTAATACTAAACGTCTTCTTTACCAGAGTGTCCGTTGATGTGAATTTAATCATTCCGACCCTAGAGAGTATGAAAACCATCGCATTAAAAGAGAATGTAGGCGCTCATATGTTTTTGCATCGATAAAACTGGATAAACATATTCAGAATGAGTCAAGCTGAAGTCGGTCTCTTGTAGCCAATTACGTATTTTAGGTTTTATTTTTCAGTAAATGCTCTGGGGAAGTATACGTACCTATCTAAACTACTTAAATTTTGAAAAAAAAAATGAAATTTTCAAAAGGTATTCGAAAAGTGCGTCTCATATCAAAGTTATATTTTCTAAATAGAACACACTGTAATTTCTTGCTTTTTTGAATTCTTTGATATAAAATAAGCGGACTTTGATGAATTTTTCCCTACCTAACTCTCTGTTTGTGAGATATTCAACTTCTCCTTAAAATTTAACGTTGTCAAAGGTATTCAATATCATTGGAATTAGCAACGGTAGTAGTACGAAATTTTGACCGGCCACTCAAATCCCTTTCAGCTAGTTACAGTGGCCTGAGTAGACGTCGGACCCTCAATTGTATATAGTGTGTTTTATATTATCAGGAACACTTATCGCATATTTGAACTCTAATAACTTTGTTATTTCAAATAGAACGCCCATCCCATCCCATTGTTCAATGCTTCCCTTAGGCTTGGCGTGTTTCCGCATTTATGGAAGAAAACTTTCATTGTCCCTATTTTCAAATCTGGCAACAAGAACGACGTGTCTAATTACAGGGGAATATGCTTTCCATCTGCTATTCCAAAAGTTTTTGACAAACTCGTCTGCTCTCGTTTGACCTGGCACTGTAATAATTTAATCATCGGGGAACAACATGGCTTTTGCAGAGGAAAGTCGACTTCGACCAATCTGTTAGTGTTTCTTGATAAAGTGAGTTCATCAATGGAAAATCTGTGTCGTGTAGATGCAGTATACACCGATTTTTGCAAGGCCTTCGACAGGGTCAATCATAGCATTCTGCTGATGAAGTTACGTAAGATGGGATTCGATGGTCCCCTGTTGAATTGGCTAGAGAGTTTTTTGCGAGGACGCTCCTTCTCTGTGCGTTACCGTGGTTGCTATTCAGAATCAAGTGGCGTTCCCTCGGGTGTTCCTCAAGGCTCCCACTTGGGTCCACTTCTTTTTATTTTGTTCATTAACGATGTATCCTCTGTTTTTCTTTATAGTTTTTTTCTCTTGTTTGCCGATGACCTGAAGATATTCAAATCTATTTCTTGTTTCGAAGATGTTTTGCGTTTGCGAGCAGATTTGCTTAGATTTTCTGATTGGTGCGAGCTCAATAGACTGGAACTGAACTTGTCAAAATGTAATGTGATCACTTTTTCTCGAGGGAGCGAGCCTTCTTTTAGCTATTCTCTTTGTGGTGTCACCCTCCAAAGGGTTCACGTGGTCAAGGATCTGGGTGTAGTGCTTGATTCGCGCTTAATCTTCGATGAACATGTTACCTATGCCAAGAAAAGTGCGTTGAAGTTGTTAGGGTTTGTTCAGAGGAATAGTAGAGAGTTCTCCATTGAGATATTCAAATATCTTTATTGCTCTCTCGTTAGGACCATCCTTGAGTATGCCTCGGTTGTATGGAGCCCTTTATATAGTACTCGCATCCGAATGGTCGAAGGTGTTCAAAATAGATTTCTCCGTCTGGTGGCTTATAGGTTGAGAATTCCAAGCGTCTCCGTTAACTATGAGTTTGTCAGAACTAGTTTAAGTCTGCGATCTCTCAGCGACAGAAGGACACTTCTCGATCTTGTGTTCCTTTACAGGCTCTTGAATGGCTATATAAATTGCCCTGAACTGCTGAGCCTGATCAGTTTCAATGCACCTTCGAGGACGTCTCGTGTAGTCTTGTATTTTTATCCTGATCCTGTCCGTACCAACTACCGCAAGCATTTTTATATTAATAGATGTTTAACACGCTGTAACAGTATGTCACCTACTCTTCAGTTTTTTGGTTTATCATTATCGTTGTTTAAGGTGTTAGTTTTGAGTTTGTTGTAGAGTTTAAATTTTATTGTATGCAGTTTGTTTTATTTTTCTTTATATTATTATGTATCAAATGGGTTGTACCGTTCATAAATTATGCGAAGCATAATAAATAAATAAATAAATAAATAAATATTTTTCCATGACAAGATTCATTGTTTCATTTTCTTTCGAACCATATAATATTTACCTACACATACCTGAATGTGGAGGTTCAGGAGTTATCGAAGACTTGTCTGTATTAAAAGATCAAAATTCAAGGAAAAATTAAGAATGACTTTTCATTTTACTTATCAAACCTGAGAACACAAGAGCAAGACGCATTCAACACAAACTTACGAAAAAATATTACCCTTTTTGACAGGAGCCTATTTGGAACAACAATTGCACAGAAATAAACGTATTACTCAAGACATTAGACTACTAATTCAAAAAATACATCGGATTTCGAAAAGGCTTCCGTAACTTCTGAAGCAACACATTTAGGTATAGGAAAATATTGTATTCGAAAGGAAACGAAAAGGTTAATCTTGTCACGTAAAAATATAGAGCGTTCCATTTGAAATAACAAAGTTATTGGAATTCAAATATGAGGTAAGTGGTAAGTGTTCCTGATAATATAAAACACACTGCATAGTATTGATCGTTTACTCAAGCCACAGTAACTAGCTGAAAGAAATTGTAGTGACTGGTCAAAATTTCGTACACCTGCAGTGGCTATTTCCTATGATATTTAATACATTTAGAGATACATTAGCAATGTTTGCTTTTTTCTCTTCAAAGAATTCAAAAATGCAAGAAAATATAACTTTCATATGTCACGATCTTTCCAAATATACCTTGCATGAAAGTCATAATTTTTAAAATGAGGTTCAGATCGATATACATATACTTACTTCTCCAGAACGTTTACTGAAGAAATATACCATGTGGCCACGAGAGTTCAAGGCGATCAGCTTGACTCACCCTGTATGTTTGGAAGGTATATTGCAGGAAGCCTGTTCAAATAAAGATGTTAAGTTAAGGCATACAGCGATATCCTTCCCTCGTAATGTAAATGTGGGAGATTTTCAAATTTAGTTTCTTCACGGATTTGAATGGTTATTCTGTGATTTATATAAACACAAAATTGTGGAGGTCGAAAGAAAAATTTTTTGTTCTATTTCTGTCTTTATCTCTACCTAGGTTTTATCGAATGGAATGAATTTCGGAATACAGTTTTTTATTTATTTGATGAATCTTTTTCGAACATAAAATATCACCCACGTCTTCCAGTTTTCTCGTTATGACCAAAACTAACAAACTAATTTGGAAGCTGTAGGTCCTTTCGTTTGCATAAAAAGTGTAGCACTTTTCTACACTCGATTCTAGCATTCGTTTGCTGATTGAATTTACACCAGTCTATACTGGTATACACCTCCTCTATAGGAGGTGTAGTTTATCTACATCTCCTTTTGACTATGTGTAGATAAACTACACTTCCTCTACACTGGTGTAAATCAAATCTAGTGTAGAAAAGTGCAACACTTTTTATGCAAACGAAAGAACCTTATGTGATGAATATTTGAACCCGTATAATGCGCCGTTTTCGGGTACATAATTTGAAAATAAAAAATATCTGTGACATTCGGAAAATTGGGTAATTTGGCTGAATGCAACTCTGTTTAAATGATCCACGGATGTGTAGTGTCATAGATTTAGCTAGTTATTCTGAAGGTAATTTTGTTTTTCTAGGGGTGGAACAGCTCATTATGAAAACTTTAAAACTTAAAATGGCTACCTATATCTTTTTATCAGAGCCGAATATGAAAACATCGTTAGTAGTGTTTCCTTTGACATCAAGAATCTACTGTTGAAATATTTGTACGAGTCAAAGACTCATCCTGTATATGTTAATTTTTATCGGATGTTAATTTTCGTATATATGAAGAGATCTGATTATTCTGAAAAAATAAAATAAACTCATCAAGCTGAGCAAAATAATTTTTCACTCGTGATAAATTGTGCACACCGCCATACTTCACAGAGGTAAATTATCAAATATACAGGGTGTCTCATGAGTCGTTGGCCATAGCCCAATGGTGAATGTAGGTTATCTAGGCCTTTCAGAAAACTTGCTTATTTTGTATCCTAAGGCTATCAGTTTCGGAGATACGGGGTGATTCATGAACATTGACCTATATTTGCGATAGCCATAACTCTTGAATGCAAGGTACGATTTCGAGCAAATTTGTTGGGTTTGCTCATTTCAGAAAGCTCTTCCAAACGGTTCATGTAATATCAATATTTTCAGTGCAGTACTCAGAATACCACGATTTTTCACTTAGGCTCCAAAATCTATATTTTTTACATCCCTTACAGAAATTTCGTTATTGCCATGAAAAACTACATAATTTATTCTAAGGAATTCAATTTTTACTTTGCATAGCACACTTGTCACAAGGGAATAGGAACCGGACAAATTCATATTTTATGTCATTTTTTCGGAATGCGAGCCTGTTTTTATTACTTCGGTGATAATATTCATTGTCCTTTGCCGAGATTCTGAATTATTTTAAGTTCTGTTCATTTCTTCCCCATTTTAAAACCTCAGCACATACTGAATGTTCGTAAAAAAGTGTAATTTCTGTAAGGGATGTAAAAAATATAGATTTTGGGGCTTGAATGAAAAATCATGATATTCTGAGTAGTGCCCTGAAAATATTGATATTTCATGAGCCGTTTGAAAGAGCATTCTGAAGTGAACAAACCTATAAAATTTGATGAAAATCGGACCTTGCAGTCCTGAGATATGGCTATCGCAAATTTCGGCCAATATTCATGAATCACCCCGTATCTCCGAAACTAATAGGATACAAAACAAGCAAGTTTTCTGAAAGTCCTGAATGACCTGCATTCACCATTAGGCTATGGCCAACTACTCATGAAACGCCCTATATATTCTATGAAAATCACACTTCCGGAAATTGTCTCATAAATATATGTATGTACCTATACAAGATTTTCACTTGAATCATTTTAATGCATAGTTGCAATGGTTATGAAGAAAAAACGAATTTCAGGAAAAAATGGCCACTAGAAGTAATCAGCAAGAAAGCCTCCTAGCATCCTAGTTTGCCGAAAAAAATTCTAAGAATGCTATTTTCATACTTAGTTGAAAAAACTTCCACACTACTGAATAGAAAATTGTTTCCTTTTTTCTGAATACATTCAAACTTCCCATTTCATTGAAATAATTTCAGTCGAATTCCTAACAATTCTTAATGATAGAACGTCCAATGGGCCTGGTGGACAGCTTTTAAAATGTTTGATTTCACAAAGGAAGCTGGCCTGCTAGGAGGATGAAATTATCACCATTCGAAGGAATGCAAAAAGTTGCCGAAAAAACGACTCGTATGCTCCATTACATTACATACCAAATTATGACAAGAGGACTTCTTCGGTTTATATTCTGTCGTTTAAGAGGAGTACAATAAAAATGAATAACAAGATAAGACGAGAGACGAAATGACAGAGTTTTCACAAAAGCTACTAATTTCGATGACGGAAAAAATAAATGGAGCTTTTTCGTGTTGAGTGAGGAATGAACGAGTGCTGTTTGCTACGGAGTGGTGAAACTATAGTTGGCAACACACCAGTTTCTCCTTGGGACATTGATAAAGGAAATGCCTATAAATTTGGGATTATTGAAGAACTGTCAAAGTGAATAATTCCAGTGCTGATTCTGTTCTTTTAATATTCAATGTGTTACCAGATTAATTCCACTGAGGATTGTAAATTATACGTTCCTAGTATTTCGTCTTTTCGGGCATAGTGAATAAATCAATTTTGTTACTGAATTTTTTTTGGAGTGAATACCTATTATAGATAAGTATATAGAAAATAGGAAATATATTGAACAACTTCGAAAACTAAACGTTTCAGCCATTCACATAACAAGTTGGTTCCCAAGAAAATTCGGAAAATTTGGGAAAACGAGTACAAAAAAAATCAAGCATAGTTTATTCATAAAATTTTGTTCAGTGAAACTCAGTACTGAGGGTTTATAATGATGAATAAAGAATAGGTAAAGATTCTACTGCTACGGAAAATTCGAGAGTACTACTGGTAGTCAAAAAAGTCCTGTCGGAAGGACCAGAAACATTTAAAATCTGTGTACTGTCAGCAGGAATGAGTGTAGTGTATATCCTTCCGGAAGGTCCTTCCGGCTGAACAGAAGCTTGGACGTTTTATCATTGAACATTAGCATTACTCTTGGTGGTGATAAAATTTTCCATGAATCGACTGCAGAAAAAACTGCATCTTTAATTCATAACAAATTCCCTTCATTAAAAAAAATGTCAAGCAAACAAAACAAATCAATTACTGATTAGGAATAAAAGGTTCCTGAAGGTGAACATGTTTCAATTGAGATATACATATTATGCTTTTCATTTGTTTCAATGAGAAAAACTCTTCTAAGAACGTTGTGGAAAGTAATGAAATGATAAGAAGGTGTATATCAACAAATATAATTATTTACTCATAATTATTGATGAGAATAGAAATTAATCATTGCATTCGTGCAAAATGTGAATGAAATTAAACTAAATTATCTCTGTTCATGATGGATTCCAAATATCGTCTCAAAATACCCAGAACATTGCATGTGAAATGAACTAAATACAATTTTGCAATTCTGAATATTGAATAGCTTTTAATTAAATTGATTCGTTAGCATATTCCATAGGTGAAAAGTAAATTTTTCTGTACTAGTAGATATCTTTACAACGTGCCAAAAATGTAATGCAACAGGTTCTAGTACAAAAAATTATTAATGACAATCCCGCCGATTTTCAATTTCAAAAGAATATGCTATGCCTTTTTGAATTTGATATTTCTGACTCCCTACGCTCTACCTCCTAGCCTTTTTTTCAAATGGAAATATATGGATTGTGATATATAAAATAAAAGACAATAGAGTTGCCCTGTCAGTTCAGCAGTGTGACTAAAAGTAAAATTGGGTTTTTTATTGAAACATCAGCAAAACATTAACAATATGTGATTGGAATCAAACTGCCAAAGTGAGAGTTGAAGACCAGAACACCAGAGAAGTGGAAATTCAGAGAGGAGTCCGACAGGGTTGCGTGCTGTCCCCGTTACTTTTCTACAGTGAAGAAATATTCAAAGAAGCGTTACTCGACTCAATAGAGCGTATATCTATCAATGGAGAAATTCTGAACAACTTGTGTTTTGCAGATGACGGATAACAACAACGATTTACAGAACGTTATGGAACGTCTCAATGCATGTTGCAAGGACTATGGCCTCAAGATCAATTTAAAGAAAACTAAATATATGGGCATCACTAAATCGACAATTGCAAGCATCCACCTGGGCATTGAAAATGAGAGAATAGAAAGAGTCTACTACTACAGAAATTTGGAAACATGGATAACATCGGATATAGACCAAACTAAAGAAATAAAAACGCGAATCGAGATAGCACGTACGGCCTTTATTAAACTTAAGAAATTCTTGTGTTGTCGAGATATAAAATTGACTCTACGTCTAAGGATGCTTCGATGTTATGTGTTCTCCTCGCTTCTGTATGGCATGGAGGCGTAGACCTTAAAACAAACTAATTTGAATAGACTGGCTGCCTTTGAATTGAAGAATTCTACGAATATCATGGGTGGAAAGAGTGCCAAACGTGGAAGTAACCAGGAAAATTGGAAATGAACCAGAAATGCTGTTGACTGGCAATAGAAGAAAATTGGAATACTTGGGACATGTCATGAGAGGCAAATACAGTGAACTCTCGATAAGTCGAACATCGGTAAGTCGAACTCTTTGATAAGTCGAACTGTTTCTCCGGTCCCGATTCATGCGTATCTCACCCTGTGTAATTTCACCTCAATGAGTCGAACAGTGTTCTTGGGACTAGAGAGACTAATACATGAGTCGAACTGCTGGAAAGGCTCTGCGAAAATCTCCACCTCTATGAGTCGTACTCCTGACCACCATCGCCTCAATGAGTCGAACTATTTGATCTAAAGAATGAAAGTTAAAAGGATTACGCAAACCAATCACCACATGTGGCAGCTATCATAATGTGTTTTTGAACCGCTTAGTCCTAAGCGGTTGAAAAACATTCCATTCATTCCTTATTTGTTTATAAAGCCGTCGTGTGGTTCTCGTTGACTAACGATGATCATTATTATCTCAAGTTTTTCCCTCAATGAGTCGAACTCCCACCTCAATAACTCGAACGTTTGGTGAGCCGAACTATAGATAAGTCGAACAGTTTTTTGTGGTCCCTGGGAGTTCGACTTATCGAGAGTCCACTGTATACAGATTACTACAACTCATTATGCAGGGCAAAATTAGAGGAAAGAGAAATGTGGGTAGACGCAGAATATCCTGACTCAGGAATCTGAGAGAATGGTTCGGATGCAGTAGCTCAGACTTATTTAGAGCGGCATCCGCATAACTTTGATGGTTTCCAAACTTCGATAGAAGATGGAACTAGAAGAAGAAGAAGATTGGAGTGTACTTACTGCAATCCGGCCATTATTCACAAATAATTATTGAGAAAAATTCTCTCACCTGTCGATTTCTATCTGTAAAATCAACTAAAGCCATACATTCTTGAAGTTGGAGTGTATCATTTGTAAATTGTGAAAGTTTAATGGCCTTACTAGGATACTAGGTTACTCACCAATCTCAAATTGTTTAATGTTTTAACAAAAAAAAGCATAGCCTATGTTCCTTTTAGTCACATCGCTGAATGGGTATTCAAATGGCCTTTTATTTGATATATCCCAATAACACGAAGGGTTAGAACTATTTAGAGGGATATCGAAAACCGTTAGAAATTCAGGGTAGTACAAATTACGATAAAGTTGCGTTATTCGAGAATGAGTGGGTTGGTGTAAATACACTGCGCAAAAAAACATTCTGAAAATCTCAATTTTAATGAAAGTTAACTCTACATTGACTTTATAACTTATTTTTTATGTTCTCTCGGGAAGGTTTTGAACGAAACAAGACACATTAAATGGATGAAAAATTCAGGATTTCACCGAATCTTATGTGAAAGAAGAGAAATGAACAATTTTCAAAATACTGAAATGCTGATAAGTGATTAAATACCTGGTATTTCCACCCATTGCGTTAATTACAGCTCGGCAACGACGGTTCATACTCAAAATGAGTGATCTTAAAATGTTCTGATCTAATCCTTCCCAGATTTCTCCGTGTTGGATTCCTAAGTTATTAAGAGTAGCTGGATGATTTTCTGAACTTTTCATCCTTCTATTGAGGTTGTCCCAAACCTGCTCAATCGGATTGAGATCTGGTCTTCTTGCTGGCCATTTCATTCGAGAGACTTCAACCTCTTCAAGGTACTCCTGAACGATGCGCGCACGATGGGGTCTGGCATTATCGTCCATAAAAATGAAATTTTCACCAATATATGGGGCAAATGGCACTACATGCTCTTCAAGAATGTTTCTTATATACTTATCAGCATTCATAGCTCCATTATCAACGACCACAAGGTCTGTGCGAGCAGTCAAAGATATTCCACCCCATACCATAATCGATCCTCCCCCGAAACCAGTAGTATTCAGGAAATTGCACTGAGCATATCTTTCATGTGGACGTCTGTATAAAAGGGAACGTCGATCACAATGGTAGAGGCAGAATCTAGACTCATCTGTGAAGAGAACTCTTTCCTAATCGGCCTCTTCCCAATGGATATGCTCTCTCGCAATATCCGAACGCGCCCTTCGATGGGCTGGGGTTAGAACTGGGCCTCTTGCCGCGACACGAGGCCTTAAATCATATTCTCTGAGGCGATTTTTTATTGTCTGAGTGCTAATTTGAACCTCATGAGTTTGCTCAAGCTGAATTTGAAGGAGGCGAGCGGTTGCAAACCGTTGTCTCAACGAAGAAACTCTCAAGTAACGTTCTTGAATGGCAGTTGTTACCCGTGGTCTAACCTGTCCTGGTCTTCGGACATTCATACCTGTCTCCCTGAATCGCCTTTCTGCAATTCTGCAATGCAATGCAATGTCCACCCTTCTCCTCGCAAAACTACAGCTTGGGCACATTCCTCTTGGGTCAAATTGCGTGTTTCGCGTTGCATAGCGATCGAGTGTAGAAAATCAAACGAAAGAAAAACTATTGATCACTAGAATTGATCGAGAATAACTGATTTTAGAATGGAACCAATACATTCAAAATCTGATAATATCATCATTTTTTTATTCCTGCTGGTAAAAAACATCAGTATTGAAGAAAACCGTTGAAAGTGGATAACATATGCATGCATAATTCTGATAAAAATAATTATCATTGAGAACACCTTCAGTTGTAGAATAAATTTGAGATTTCCAATTTGTTTGCGCAGTGTATCTTTGATGGTTCCTGAGATATGTCGAGAAAACTGAAAATCGAGATTATCTTTTTTTCTTTATAGTTCATTTGTTTTTGGAGATAACTACACGAAATTCGGTTTGTACTCATAATCCTATATAGCGATTATACTGATGTACTACTTTTTTGTAATTTAAGCCACCCTGTATTTTTAACGGTTTTCGATATTCCTACAGTCCGCCTCTAAATAGTTCTAACTCTGTATAGCTATTACAATACAGACTTGAATATATCGACTGTTCTGGGAAATTGAAGGAATATAACACATGAAATCACATTGCAATTGTTTTAAAAAAAAAATTCGGAAAGAACTTACTTTAAGTATGAACTGTTTTGTTGTAAGAATCTGTACATACAGATATTTTGTCGATAAATTGATGACTTTTTCGGAAATTAGGAGTATGGGATTTCCTTTCCTTTATTGACTCGGAACAATTGATGATGGGAAAATTTGTAAATTTATTTATATTGTATGGCCTATTTTGTGGTTATTTCCATCAGTTTGGAAGATTTACTACAAAATTTCGGCAAGCATTCGCCAGCCGTATTCAGGAATTTTTTTGTTGTTAAGAGGGTTCTACACGGTTTCAGGGGTTTTCAGGGTCGGTCCAAAAAGCGGAAAGGTATATATCATATACAGGGTGTCGGGTGTCTCAGAAACCGACGTCAATCCGGCACTTGATGATAGCTCAATTTATTTCTGACCAGAATATCAAAATTTGATTCTTGTAAAAGTGTCTTGGTTTTCGAGATATTGACAGTGTTGTGGAATATCATCACCTCAATGATTGTTTTCAGCACCACGGCTACAGATGTTGATGTTTTGTTGTTTTTTTTTTTTCTAATCGAATATTAAGGATGAATCGGCCTATTCAACATGATCAAAGATTATCCCAAGGTACTAAAGTGTGCTCAGAAAAAAAAAAATTCTCACCGTGTAGAGTCGAAAATGTTGTTGTATCGAAAACTTGACGAAACTTTTGGCGTAGCATACCGGAATAGTTGTGTATACTTTTTTCATAGCATGAACGATCAAATTTGGGTGAAAAAATTTGAGAAAACAAAATAGTGCGAGTGAATTTTTTTTGAGCACACCACAGTAACCTTGAGCTACAGCGGATTTCATAATACTTTGATTGTCCGATCAACGATTTGACAGTTACTCGATTTCGAAAACGAAATCACTGGAACCTTTTCATTTTTGAATATATTGAAGAAGTAGCAATTGAGAATAATTCAATGGACGTATGAACATCATAATTTGATGCTAGAATGATATTCTGAATTATCATGACTGAATTATCGATTGAAATCAAATTGAAGTCTATTCGTCAATCAAGCGTTGATTCTCCAATCAAGCTTTATGAAACACAGGGATAATCTTTGATCATGTTGAATAGGCTAATTCATCTTTAATATTCGATTAGAAAAAATAACAAAACATCAACATATGTTGCCGTGGTAGTGAAAACAATCAATGAAGTGATGATTTCGACGAATTCCACAAAACTGTCAATATCTCGAAAACCAAGACACTTTTACTAGAACCAAATTTCGATATTCTGGTCAGAAATGAATTGAGCTATCACCATGTGCCGGATTGACGTCGGTTTCTGGTACACTCTGTATACAATAATTGTATAATTCTCTAGAGGATAAGCGATTTTAAGTGAAAAAACATGCTGCATTCTCATTTAGATAAATTTCAAAACAACGTCGGGCGCACTCATAAGGGAAGAAAAATATTTTATCAAAATATAATGGAGGTCAGGGCCAATAAAACGAAAATATGATGGGGGACTAACTTCGGTGCTAAGTGAGAGAAAGCAGTGGCGGCGATTGGGCGTAAGAAGTGGGGGGGCAATAAGGTGAAATCTTGAAAGAATGTTAGTTTTTTAAAAAAAGTAGCTTCATATTCTCCAGAAAGTGAGGGGGCAACCGCCCCCCCTGGCCTCCCCTAATCGCCGCCAGTGAGAGAAAGTACCCATAAACATGGAACTATTCTCGGTTCTCTTGTTGATCGTGTATCGACATGGAATGGTTTCAAAGTTTTCGAATTCGGAATCAATACTTCTCATTTAAGTCATTTATCGTAATATTCACGAGACTGCTGACACGAGACTCTCAAGAACGAAACATCACTATAGTCTATCCAAATCCGAGAGGCCAGCGTAAACAAACTGACGAACGCGTGATCGTATTTGAGATACTCCTCTTATTGGTCAAAGCTTTAGGAACGCCATGTGTGCAGGCGAAAGTAAGAACCACTCTCCGCAGAACCGCATTACGTTTGATTCATTTTGTATGCGAATTGTTGTGCAGAACTGCAGAGGTCATTCATTGTTTTGTCTTTCGTAAATTGGTTTACAGTTGTAGCAAGTTATTCAAGTTACAAGCATTTAAGATAATGTCAAGTACTGATACTGCTGAGGAATCGCGTGTTGACTTAAGTCCTCCAAAAAAGAGACGTCTGAAACGACACTTCAGTGCCGAGATAAAAGAAATTATTTTGAATACTTATAAAATTGAGATGATTCAAAATGCAGGAATGTGTTTAAAGGACGTAGAACTCCGAGTTGCTGAGAGACTTGGCATTGGAGCTCGAAGTGTAAGGAGAATTATTTCTGAATACATAAATTCCGGTGTTCTATCACAGCCGGCAACAAATCAAAATCGGACCACCAAATGGGAGTCCTTATCAGATTTCGATAAAAATGTAATACGGCGAAAAGTTCACGAGTTTTTCTTCAGAAATGAACACCCGACTATAGAGAAAGTATTAAAAATAGTTAATGAAGACTCGAATTTGCCAAATTTTAAGAAGAGTACCTTCTCTATTATATTGAAAAAACTTAATTTCAAATATGGACGTCGCCAACGCAACAGTTTTTTAATGGATCGTGACGACATTAAATGTTGGAGAAGAAAGTATCTCACGAAAATTAGGGCCTTCCGTGATGAAAACAGGAAGATTTACTACTTGGATGAAACTTGGGTAAATGCCGGTCATACTAAATCCAAAGTGTGGACCGATGAAACGGTTACATCTTCTCGGCAAGCGTTACTTGCTGGACTATCTACTGGATTGAAAAATCCGTCTGGTAAGGTCTTGAATTTTGAGTTTAACCCTCGTTTGAACCTCGGTTTCATAAAGCTTGATCAGAGAATCAACGATGGATTGACGGATGAACGTCAATTAGTTTTCAGTCGATAAGTTGGTCATAAGCATTCGGAATATCATTCTTGCACCAAATAATTATCTATTCACGCCCATTTAATGATTCTCAACTGCTACTCCTCCAATATATTCGGAAATATGAAAGTTTCAATGATTTCCTTCGGGAAATCGAATGCCAAATTGTTGATCGAGCAATCAAAGTTTTGTGAAACTTGATGTAAGTACCTTTTTGGTGAAGAACAATTTCAACATTCTTTTTCAAATGTAGTGAATATATTTTTCCAGGCAAAGGGCAGAGAATTATAGTATGTCATATTGGCAGTGACACTGGTTTTTTAACTGGAGGACTCTGGACTTTCCAATCCAAAAAAACTGGTGACTACCATGAAGAAATGGATGGTCAGTCCTTCGAAAAGTGGTTTGAGGGTATACTTCCTAAATTGGAGGAAAATTCTGTAGTAGTTTTAGATAATGCTCCTTACCATTCAAGGAAAATGGAAAAAATTCCTAACTCACTATTCAGAAAGAGTGATATCCAACAATGGTTGAGGGAAAAAAATATTGATTTCACCCCTGACCTCATAAAAGCGCAATTGTTGAAGATAGTCAGGCAGAACAAAGAAAAGTTTGAAAAATACATCGTGGATGAAACTGCAAAGGCCCAAAATATTACCGTTCTTAGATTACCGCCCTACCACTGCGAACTGAACCCTATTGAATTGATTTGGGCCGATGTCAAGAATTTTGTGGCAGATAAAAACACCACATTTAAAATGACTGACGTCCAAAATCTTTTTCAAGAGGCTCTCTCACGGGTTACTTCCGAAAGATGGAGAAAGTGTGTGGAACATGTCAAACAAAAAGTTGAGGTGAACATGTGGAAATTGGATAATATTATGGATTATATAACACCAGTCATCGTCAACTTAGAAGAAAGTTCTGCATCTTCTGACGACACTACGGACTAGTCACTTTTACAAAAAATATTGTAACACATTTATATACATAGTATGTATTAAAGTGGGAACTTTAGATTAATTGTTCATTACTGAGACTCGTAGATAAGCATAGGTACATATTTTTCACCGGAACTGGAACACATAAAAAGTTTTAAAATATAACGCTCTCGGAATAAAATTTATTAGTACACCTCTGCGTTATCACATTCTTGACGCGTGATCATTGCATGGTGCAATGTTTACCGCTGGCCTCTTGGATTTGGATATACTATAGTTGAAATTGTTTACTAGTTGCTTCCAAACTTTCAAATACTTCGATGTGGTTCTGATATCGCTGCGGTTCATTCATCCTCTCTATAAAGTATTCGTAAACATTCGTTTCTTGAATTTAATGATCACCTGTGACTAGGGATATTCATAATCATTCATCGTTTTGCTAGTTACTAAGAAGATACCGAGGAATTTATGTTTCTGAACAATCAGGGTCGGTATAACTTTACGCATTATCTATGTAACAGCACTGCTGAAGAATCGAGTTAGGCGCATTCTTTCAGTAAGCTTGATCTTGCTCCACGTCATCACCCTTTCAATCGGCTTTGTACTGAATTGCACCCGCTTTGCTATTATCCTCTTAGCTGGGATCGAGAATTGACTTTTCACACTCATGTGATCGATGACATATATCTGATGGTTAATCGTCTACTGATTCAAGCTTTGAATTCACATTTCCCCCAACGCAAAAATTAATCCTTTGTTTGCAAGCGATACTGAGTTGTTTTCTTATATGTGCATTGTCGGAAATCCAAAATTCCACTGATATCAAAACCAGTTCAGAATTGCACCTCGAACAAAGATATGTTATCTATTGAGTATGGAAATAAAGAATTGAATCTCAAGAATATAATAAGAATTAATTCTGATGCATACCACCCGCCTATATGAATATCAACATTATCAACAAGTGTTGCGATCTGAATTGAACTAGCCAATTTGCCATCGTCGGGGCCCTAAATGGAGTACGCTCCATCGAAGAAAGCAGATGCTGACCATAGTTTCGGTCTCATTTGACCTTGTCAGAGCAACATAGCTTCTCCGTTTGGAATCGATGGACTCTTGTTCAATACTGGCAAGCGCTACTGTGTACCTACTATCCAGTAGCACAGAGCGCCACCCAGTATGAAACGATATCCGATTTAATCCCCTCTAGATAGAAACCTAGTCGAAGACAATAGCATATGTCCCATATTTCCTCTAATTCAGTACGTACCTCAAGAATTTATTGGACCTCATCAAAAATTTGATTGATTATGAACACTTCTTGCAGTTGATAAGATTTGTTTCTATTGATCCTTTGATCACAACTGCTACGAAGTATAGATAGAAACATTGACCGAAGCTTGTTTCTACGAGCAACCCCCTGAAGATGGTTGCAACCCTATCAGGAATTTGAATAGGGAAAGTGGGTAGTTTGGTAGCACAAATGTATGCATGGATTCAAACTCGTATGAACCTGCAGTTTGTGCTCTTATTGAGTGAATATTCACAAAGTTAAAGGGTGCTTTTTATGCAATTATGATACCGATAAAACTAAATGAAACAGAGATGTTCTAATTGATCGTACACTATCCAGGGAGTTGCCAGTAGTTATCCCAGATAATGTCACTCTGTCATAAAAAATCGACCTGTCTGAGTGTTTCCACAAATTCTGATTCGCTGTTGAGTTATTGAGGGTGGACACTTTTAAATGAGACATCCTGTATAATCGCAAAGCCTTCAATATAATTTGGTACTGACCCCTCTTGCCGATTAAGATTCTTGAGGAGGTTTCGACCCATACAAACAAACTTTCAACCAGAAGATGCCTCCTCCAAATAAAATTTACCTGTCTCTGATTTTCCGGAACTACCTACTTACTAACGGAAGTATCCGCCTGTCTGAACAACAGACACACTCATTTATTTTCTATTGCATCCGTCCACGTTTTTTATATTTTATCTTACAATGTCGTTTTTTAATGGCTAATAATATTCTTAATGTCCCTTTTATATTCACTTATTTATGAATTCAGGATAAATTATTTTTTATCTATCGGTTGTGTTTATGGATCAAATAGAAGCTTAAGTGCATTCATCAGCATTCATTATTGAATAAACTTTCAGAACAATTTTAGTTTATGGTGGGGATCAGTAAGAATGATCGTCTACTCAATTTAATAATGTTCATTTCAAACCTATTCAGTGTTGGTAGGTATGGACATTTTTAGATTTAGATTCACCTGAAGAATAATTACATGTCGAGGAACTAACTAAAATTAATTGCTAATGATTCGGAACAACCTTCTTGATACCCAAAATCATAATGATTCAGCAAGTGATTGATCAACACAAGAAAATAATTCATTATATATCATTCCGTTCAAATTTCTAGTGCTGTAAGTTGTTCCGAAATTGAATATTTAGTTATGAATTAAGTGAATTAAGTAATTCTTCATTTTCTGTGCTTAATGTAGCAAAGTTTCATTCATCAGATTTGCGGAAAAAAAATTCTCAATTATAATTTGACATTTTCGCTGAGAAACGCCTTTCGTTAAGCATTATTCAAACAGATGTTACAGCATTGTTGGCAGTTCTCGTACTGAGCAGTCGGCATACCGGGCATACCGTTGGAATATGAAAAATATCTACTTACTTCTTCTCATTCTCAGAATCGAAACGATCCTACCACCACCAACAGCACAGATAATTCACGCACTTAAATTTATAAGAAATCACAGATTGACAGTTTCTTCTTCAAGCCACTCCTGAACTTTGATCGTGATTTAGAATCAAAGTCGGCCCCTCGCGCAAACTTGAATTCCAGGCATTTCGAATGGGTAGAACGAAATAGAAAACGGAATGAATGAACTACCTCCACGTTATCTATAAGGGTCATCTCGAAAGTTCTTACACACGATGGTCTCGCGATGGTGTAACAGAAGAAGGCGCCATTGAGTCCGATCCTGATCATGGAAATTTTTTTTTCCATTTTCATCTTTTGTGACAATTGCAAGGGAGCGATTACAAATGGGGAATGTATATAATTCGCGTTTCTACATAATGGCATTCTTGTGACCATCTATAGATCTAAAATTGTCTGATTGGAAACTACAGATATTAGGATGTACAGGGTGGCCAAATTTCGATGTTTTAGCACTACAGCTTTTAAACCAGAGGAGATACACAAAATCTGATACCCCATTCTCGTTCTCTTTTTCTGAGAAACTTACAATAGTAGTAGTGATTTTTGGCCACTTTCTTTTGTTTTCGAGTTATAAGCAGAAATTGGAAAAATGGCGATATCGAAATAAATTTATATCTCCGCTAATACTGATGATAGAGCTCTGAAATTGAAACATTATACAGGCACTTTTTCACATAGAATCCAGTGGCGTGCTCGCCTTTTTAGCAGGATTTTTAATTACGAAGCTATTAACCAAAGTTTTGTTTTTTTAAATGAGAACACTAGTTTTCTGTGCAATTTTTTGAAAGCTTTATTTTTACTGATTTCAAATATATATAACATCATATGGTTTGTATCAATATAAATAATAGAAAATGGTGAAAAACCTTTTTCCTCAATATTTCTATGGTTTCAACTTTTGACGAGCACAGAAAAATAGAGTTTCCTATAACAAAAGCAGTATCCTTCTGGCAATGTCATTCTTTCTATGCTTTTAACCAATTTTCACAAAATTTGAATCAAGATATATTTCATAAATTTTCATAATAATGAAAGGACTTATAGAAGGAAACAGTGGTAATCATACGATGCTATATGTTTCCGTGCTCATCAAAAGTTGAAACCATAGAAATATTGAGAATAAAGGTTTTTGACCATTTTCTATTATTTATATTGATACAAACCATATGATGTTATATATTTTTGAAATCAGTAAGAATTAAGCTTTCAAAAAATTGCACAGTAAACTAGTGTTCCCATTTAAAAAGCTCAACTTTGGGTCATAGCTTCGTAATTAAAAATCCTTCTAAAAAGGCGAGCACGCCACTGGATTCTTCGTAAAAAAGTGCCTGTATAATGTTTCAAATTCAGAGCTCTATCATTAATATTAGCGGAGATATAAATTTATTTCGATATCGCCATTTTTCCAATTTTTGCTTATAACTCGAAAACAAAAGAAAGTGGCCAAAAATGACTACTACTTTTGTTAGTTTCTCAGAAAAAGAGAACGAGAATGGGGTATCAGATTTTGTGTATCTCCTCTGGTTTGAAAACTGTAGTGCTAAAACATCGAAATTTGCCCACCCTGTACAGAGAATTCAACTGGTTCTCCGAACTCGCACAAGCTAACAGAGCTTCTGAGGGGTACATTCGTACCAAGAGAGAATTACTATTATATAATATAATATACAGGGTGTACACAAATGCGAAAGACTTAGGCGGATGCTTTCTCGAAGAAAATAAAGGGGTAGTTCCTATAAATTTTTTTCGAAATCGACCTCCCTTCCAAGATACAGCCTTTAGACAGCGATAGCGACTTGACTGTTTAACATTTTTTTACGGGTTCTAATAAACACTGAATCATAAAACTATTCATTATATGAATATGATTTTCCTTCAAATATTGTTTTCGGGAGATAGATTTTCGAAAAATAAAATTCTTCTAAGGTTTCCCATTCAATTCTGGAGAAAAAAAGTCTCTTGCAAAATTTCGATACAGTCAATACTTTTATCAGAATAAATGAAAACTTTCAAGCAGTTCTGATCAGTGTTCATTCTATTTCATCGTATAGTTGTTCCATAGAATGACTACCTCCCGTTAAAATGAATATTGTTATTTTCAACCTCTAATAATAAAGTTATGAGATCTAAAAAAATTCTGTGAGTAAAATCTAGTTAGTGCTTCATATTATGTATACAATGCAATGTATACTTTTATGACTCAGTGTTTTTTAGAACCCTTAAAAAATTAAAAACTGTCAACTCGTCATCGCCTTCCAAAGCCTGTATCTTGGAAGGGAGGTCAATTTCGAAAAAAATTTATGGGAACTACCCCTGCTTATTTTCATCGAGGAGTCGTCTCCCTAAGTCCTTCGCATTTATTTACAGACACTCTGTACAATATATACAGTCTTTGTCTTTGACTCGTACAAATATTTTAACAGTAGATTATTGAAGTCCAAAGAAACACTTTTTTCCTGTACCAGTTTTTTCGATGCGGCCCTCATAAAATGATATAGCCATTTTAATTTATCATAATGAGCTGTGCCGTCCCTGGAAAAACGAAATCACCTTCAGAATAACAAGCTAAATCTGTGACATCTGTGGATCTTTCAAACAGAGTTGTTTGTATTCAGCCGAAGTAGCTAATTTTTATAATTTCAAAGATAGGTACTTTTCAATTTTTAAACATCAAATTACTCGAAAACGGCGCACTATACGAGAAAATATGAAGAATACTTTTATTTTTTCGACAAGCGTCATAACCTGACATTCTCGTACTATACAGTGTAGAATGTTTCAAATTCCCATGTCCAGCCGATTGATTTTATAAACGTATATGGTGTATAGATTAGAAATAATAATAATATACAGGGTGAGTAAAAAGTACCGCACAAAAATTCATATCTTCAGTATACTGAGTGAGACTCTTTAGTCTCACTAATGGGATCAGAAAACCTCAGAAACATTATCGAATACTTTATCCAAGGTCCAAGGAAAATGGCCAAATTTCATTTGATTTTATAATTAGGCCTATGACGGCCATAATAGTTAAGTATGATTATGACACAGAGTGGCCCTTTGAGCGCACACTGGCAATTTTATTCAAGCAAATTTTCACACAAGAAAAAATGTGTTATGTTGAGCTGAGCCAACCTACAAATCCATTCGTAACGATTTCAGCAGCCGAAATACAATTAATTGTCTACTCCACAAATGGAAATCCCTGTCTTCTCGAGTTCTAGGTATAAATGAAACAGAAGAGTTCATTCGGAGTTTCCTGTCATGAAAAATTAAGAAATTCGTCATACTTCTCAGTAGAAATTTAAGCGAAGAAAATTACCGTCTTCCTTTGTAGAATCCTGATGAATTATTATGGTTAGGATGATATTCCAAAATTAAGTTAGCTAATTGTATTGTGGAAATTGTCTTGTTTTTCATCAGGCGTTAAATGTTAATTAATTAATATCATTCCCCAACATTTATTCCGTGACATTCTACTGCGACGTTAATTGAATTTTACTATGTTTACGTAAATTTGAATTCGTAACTTCTTGGCAGGCAAGAAGTGTCTTCATTTATCGGAAATAATTAAGAAAATCATGACATTTTTAAGCATTTATGGAAGCATAAAGGGTGAGTCTTTGAGTTGTACATATAGTCCAACAAAAGATTTCTGAAGTCGAAATAAACACTTTCCCTTTTACCATTTTTTGAAAAGATAAAGGCTGTTGAAAATCCTTCAAAAAACTTTTATTTTCAGTCATATAACACGAACGATTTTATCGAGTTGAATAATTTTTAGAATATAGTATAGAAACACAAAATTTCATGAACATCCTACTTTCTTTATTATGACCATTATTTATATCATAAAAATAACACAAATTCAAAGAATCAACTCTAAAAAATTCGTTGAACGCTCACTATAAATATTCGATCATTTTGGATATTGAAAGTATTCCTCATTCTTATATGCCGTTTTCGAGTAATTTTTTATTGAAAAATTTTAAATATTTGTGAAATTCGAAAAATTGGATACATTGGGTGAATGCGACTTTGTTTAAAAGATCTATCTATAGAATTACCTTAGAACATAACACATTAAAGATGTTTACGGTCATAGAATTAGCTATTATTAAGGAATTTTTTTGTTTTTGTCTTGTTCTGTGATGGTCAATGTTCACAGAAAATTTCATTTAGATATTAATTTATATGGAAAACTCTTGTACGAAATGAAATCAACAACATAATACATTATCACATATTGGAGATGAATCTCAGAGCTAATATATGTGTAGTTGCAAGCTTTAATATCATCGAGAATGGAATATAGATTGAAAGAAGAATATTCAATATCTATCGCCAACGAAACTGCGATAACTCATTTATTTTAGATATTATGAATACCTACTACTGCGTTTGACAAATGAAATGAAAAAAAAACAAGTTTATGCGTGTTTTTTATCTACAGGATGTCCCAGGAAGAATGCGACAAACGGATACCTAGTATTAATGTGATTAGACTGGACTCGTATCCAGAGGTTTTAATAGCCTGAGTGCCTTCGTTTGGGATATACAGGGTGATGTTCATCTTATGAATGAAATTTCACAGTTCAAAAACTATAAACTCTTGAACTAATCGACCGCATGATTTAAAATTTTGAAGTTTTGTCACCCTTTACTATCGCCTTCCTACATATTTCTGAAATCAAATAAATCAGATTTGTTCTGGAAAAATTTTACGCTTTTCCTATTTTCGTGAATATTGAATCACACGTGGACGTGTGATCTTTTTTCGTTTTCGTAACCACAAAGAATTAATTCAAAATAAGAATTCTGAATCTATGCTTGGCAGCGTCGTATAGGATGGATTAATAAACATTCCCTCCAAAAAATCTTGAACTTTGAGGTAAAATTTCCTAATTTTTTTAAATTACTTTTCAACTGCTTTCTTTGAAATTTCTAACAAATAGGAAAACAGAACCGGACTAGCAAAATTTCAGACTTCCTATATTTCCGGTGATATCGTATCAGCCTGTGCGTGAACAATATGATTTTTATGACTCAACTAGTGTTCAAGTAGAGAGTTCAGATTAAGACTTCAAATCATGAAAAAGTGTTCAGAAATGAAAAGAATCTATTCGAGCAAACTTCCAATCAATAAACTGGATAATGAATAGAACAAAAAACAGCAAATAAATTGAAGATTTTCACTTCAGGAATTGTTCAAAATGGTATCCCTCCATTTCAAAGCATTTTTGAGTAAATATAATTATATAATAACAATATATTTGTTTCATAGCTTTTGCTATCATATTCGGTTGTGATTTAATAATATCGCAAGCATCAATTATTTTTTATCTACGCTTAAACTTGCACTGAATGAAATATTCACCAATCTATTGGCATATTCTATGAAGAATATTACACTGCGGGGAAACCGATGAATTTAATTTATTTGTAACCGTGGAAGACTCAAACGCTAATACCTAGTGTGGCAAAATCCATCTTTCCAAAAAAAAATTTCCTAATAGCTGCACTATTAGGTGTTTCAGGCTGCTAGATTTATTTTTGGACACTCTATTATTTTGTATGAACCAGGTAAGTCTCCAATTCTCATTGGAAGTATGGATTACATATAACAATCATAACAGCCAGAACCTTCGGAACTGATTACTTAATTTGATATTTTTCGAATAAAGAATTGAGTCTAGGAATGAGCTATGAAATAATGGAGTATTTCAATTTCAACTTATCCCAAAGGATGTGTTACGGCATTAAAAATATTTCATTTCATGAAAGGAATCATCGATTCAATTTTCTTGAAACAGATTAAGGGAAACCAAAGTCGAACACCTTCGTATAATTCATAAAACTTCAGAAGAAATTGGAGTAATTAATTTGAATTAATCATAATTGAGAAATAATTTTCATGTCCACCGGAATGTGCTTATATTTTGTGATAAGTAAGTGAGTTACTAATAGCTGCATGCACCGTTTCATTAAACAAAGATCAAATTATTGAACCATCCTTGTTTCATAGAAATTCTATGAAATAAACGTGGCCTTAAAATGCTAGTTTGCTTGGTGCATAATTTATTTTTCGATAACAAAAATAGCGTCAAAAATAATTTGCTCTATGTCTGGACACAAAATCAGTAGATTTTAAAAGTATCCAGTTTCGTCATTCGTTATTATTGTTATTATTATGAATTGAATTATTGTTAAAGGACAAGGACAGTTATGGATCAATAAAATTGTATTCACAAAGTTCACTGCAGCCTACTGTTTGTTGCAAATACTAACAAACAATCAACTTTTCAGATTGAATAAAGCTCTTGGAAAAAATGTTTTTTTGTTACCGGTACTATCAGAATTTAAGTTCATTACAATTTACGATGTGAAAAATATTTGACTCACTCCGTGAAAAAATCGTTCCCATGATGAACTTATGTTGATCAAAATCTTCGTACATTTACCACATCCAGCCTAATGAATAAAATTACTACTTGTTGAACATATAAAATTAGGTAAGTACTCGATTCGGTTTGATCGTGATCTAAGTCGATTTTTTCTCCTAGTTAATCTATTCTCAAGAAAATAAACAATAATGCAAACACGTATATCGATTAGAAACTCGTTTTCTATAATTGATCAAGATTCAAGAATAACAATGAGTAAATTAAAAGGAGGGGATCGAATTTTTTCGACACCCACAGATCTTCTGTTCCATGACAATAAATCAATTCGCTGCAGATCAACAATACCTGAAGTGCCATTCAATTCATGGAGTAATTTTCAAGTAATTTCCTAATTATTCGATGGAAAAAACAACAATATGAAATAAGTGTTTCACAGAATGGTTCTCTAAATTATAGCTAATTTTTGTTGTTTTTTCACAATAATAGAGGGGGATTGATGATTACGAAAGAATTTTTAGATTCTGGATATTTTTCGTGAAATGAATGGCGTTCAACATTTTTTGTTCAAAATCAGTGCAAAGCAGAAAATATACAGGGTAACATGCTCGCGTTTCAATATTCTTTGGAATATGGAATTCGCATTTTAGTGAATCATTTTAAAATAGACACAATGGTTCATTTACGGTCTATATATTGCGTTTTTTTCCATTTGGTTTTTAGAGTAAGTTAAGAAAGAAATGTGAATCATTTTCACAATATAATCAGTAGAGAATTATGAGGACCAGTAGGTACTTATGCGATTATACTAAAGAAAGTGGATAGAAATAATAATTTCGAGACAAGCAACTTCGAAATCAACTATATAATTTTATTAGAGTATAATAACTAAAAACAGAATTTGAAAAGCTTTGGAGGGCTAAATTATAATTGAGAAGAAAGCTTCTCTGAAGACAAAAACCTATTAGGAATAGAGAACATTCAATTGAAACAATTTTCGAAGAATGCAATATTTTGAGCAATTTCCTCAGAACTTCTATTGAAAATTTAATAAAATAGTCGCAAGCGTATAGGTCTTCGAAAAAGAGGAAACCATTCCGAGAATTCAATGTGAATAATATTGTGTTGATCCTTCATAAGTTTACTATGTTTATTAAGTATGTATTTGTTTTCACTTTTGTAGATTTTTCTGGTTTATGTGCATATGAAGTAATTTTCTGTATTAAATGATTTTATTCAGAATAAGAGCATAAAATATGGATTTGGAATTCAATAAAACTATTTCGGAACTTAGGTTCAGCTTTGTATCTTGCATCCTTGGATGATATAGCTTTACCACCTACTTCAGAATATTTCCAATGATTTTAAGCGAAATGTCGATAATTTTCACATGCACATTTAATCTGGAATTACCACAATATAACAACCCTATATTTTGAGAACTGAGTTGGAATTATTGCATGAACTCATTCATATTGTACTACACTGCAAAATTTCATCAAAATTGAATAAGTCATACCAAAGTTATTGATAAGAGTAAAATCGGTCAAATCGGACGAATCACCCTGTAGAGTCTCGATATAGGCCCTCAGCCATAACCAAACATCATATCGAAACTGCATTCTATCGTGTGAACTTCTTCTCTGGAATCGCCCTGTATAGGTATCAGCTTCTCGTTTTTGCTGAAGTTTTCTCAATTACACTTCTATTTCTAAAATTTTGTGACTGATCAAGATTTAGGATATGTCATGGATCCCGCAAAAAAATGTGTGCTTGACTCTCTATACAGGGGGTATCTGAATGTCACCGAAAAAAATTAAAGGGGTGATTCTTTGAGAAAAATTAAAGTGGGTATTTGGTTAACTCCCGAAGAGTATTAACGGAGAAGTTATTTCTTCTTCTTTATGTCTAGTATTGCACCAAGTATTCTTAAAAGCTTTGGTGTATTATTTACCTCAGAAAAGAAAGAAATCGACAAAGGAGAGGAAAAGGGTAAAGGATCTATTCGACACATATGAATTTCCAAACTCTATTGAGTGATGTGAAGTTTTGGCAAATAATAAACGGAGTTTCAAAAAAGGCCAATAAATGCTATTGAAACTCATATCTTTTTCCTGATGTGCAATATTTGCGACTTTTCCTGTCAGGCTTCAAACGCTTCATATGAGAGAACATTTTCTACTATAAGAAGGCTAAAAACGTATAAATAAGGAGTAAAAATGGAGAACAGAAGCTTAATGGTTTATCTTTGCTGATTATTCGAAAATAAATCCTAATCAATATTGAACAAGGAATTGATTATCTTGGACAAGCCAGTAAAAAGGGGAAACTTGAGTTTATTATCTGAAATTTTTTTATGTATGAATTTTCAAATATTTTATTCCTAAGTTCAAAATTCATTCAGAAAATATTCTGGCAACGAGAAAACATCATATTAAAATCAGATAAGAGATATAAAAATTTAAAATCTCTTATATTATATATAGAAAGTTTGGATTCGGTGTTCATTTCAGGACCTTTCGTATTATTATTTACATTTTTCTACAAATACGCGAAGAAAGAATGTGCTGTTGGATTCATTCATAATATCATTCATATTCTTCATAGTAAATCTAATATGAAGAATCGCAAATATATCGCGATAAAAAATGTAAACCGCAGCATCTATTTTTCCATATTTATGATATGAATGGCTTGAAGAAATGTTTAATCAACAGAATAGAAAAGTATTATTTTCTTTTCCTATATTCGCCTAAATATTTAGATTTCCACTGAATGGTTGCATAATCAATTTCGCAGAAAATGTTTTTAATATCCACATTGATAGTAAGCAATAATAAGGTCATGGCTAAAGAAGCTCCTGTCAGTAGATTGTGACTATATACAGGGTGAATCTTTGACGTACCTATGTATATATTTTAATAGTACATTCTCGAAGTAAAGGGAAACATTTTTTCCTTCTCCATTTTTTTCGATTTGGCCTAGATAAAAAAAATTATAGTAATTTTTAGCTTCCATAATGAGCTATGCCAACCCTGGAAAACAAAATTTCCTTCAGAATTTACCACATCAATGAAAAATTATATTTTGAAAAGCATTCTATTCCATATAATCGTTATTGAGATATAACTCAAAATTACATTTGTTTTTTCCAAAGAGTTCCTGAAAAATAGTATACAGGGTGTCCCGAATAAGATGGGATACATTTTAATGAGATGAAGAGAACGCCTAGCTTGTGGACTACGAAAAACCCTCATATGTAGTATCTAAAAGTTCTCTATACTTATTTACAGGGGATTTTCCAAATTTGAATTTAAATTAAAACCACTCCATCTCCTGAACCGAATCACAGATTAATCCGAAATTTGGAATGAAGATAGCTTTCATTAGGTTCCAGGAAACAGAAATCAAATATCATTTGATTTGCAGGACCGTATTACATAAATTTGCATAGTTCGTAAAAGTTTACGAAATCACCCTGTACGATGAATTTCATCATTTCTTCGATATCCGCGTGAACTGTAAGATTAATTTATTCAATTCAATGTTTTTATTGTGTTATTTCAATAGTTTGGGTATGTATTCGTAATTTCCATAATTGTTTACGAGAATTATTACTAGTCAACTTTTTAACCCAGTTGGTTTGATGACAATTTAAAGATCTTTTTGTTGTAAATACTGTACCTATATTTCATATATTGATTTGGGGTTATTTAGATGTATTTCCTCAGTTTTTGATCATTAGTTTTGTTCTTTCTTTAAAGCCTGAAGAAGGTAAAAAATATGACCGAAACGTTGTTTTGCGATTCACTAGTTTTTATTCGGTCCTTTTGACTTGACCAAAACTTCCATTTCTAATAATAATAATGGCTATATTTTCTGCTCCACGAAGAAAAATGAACCAACTGAACAGATATATGACCAAATAAACTGTGTTTACTGGCACACTTATTGATAATAAAATTGCTGCATTAGAGACTAGTAGAAAATGAAAAAGTGAAGGGGAGTGTTTTAACAGAGAAAAATGAGAAGCCTACAACGATAAAAAGGCTAATAGGAAAACAAAGTTCCTGACAAAGAGGAGCAAGCCGAAGAAGATGCAGAAAATAATTATTTTTGAGGCCCTGAGACCTTTTACAACTGGCAAATCGAAATATAGGTGAATTCTTTGACTAGAATGCAAAGGCAGGTCTGACGAAGCTTGCGCTAGTAGCGAGCTGAGACAAATCTAACAATAATAATAATAATTGTTAATCAGATTAAATTTCGATTGCAATGTGATATATTCAAAGTAGGTATACGTATACAGTTATATCAAATAATGATTGAAAAACTGGATTATTAAGAAATGAATTATGTATTTATCAATAATGTAATGGTTTATTTCTTTATCACCTAAAATACCAACTGTATGGGTGTCGATGTCACAACTCAGATCGCCTTTTGTCACAACTAATCTTGGCATTAGCAGAGTTGTGGCAAAATTACTATTTCTGCAGGTACATAGCAGACGATGCTGACCCCATAGAGCCTGCAGTTGGTTCCAAGAGTCAGTTGGGGTAGTCCAGGCAATTTTTGAGAAGGAGAAGCCTACTTGACCACGAATTTTTTTAAATGCATGGAACTTGTTGCCAAATGGGTAATTTCAAACAAACTTGATTCAAATAAAAATAAATTAATGAAAAATATAATTTCCATTATATTTTTATGTACTTCAGAACTGAAAATTGACTGAACATTCAGAAAATTAGAGAATAGTATTTAGTGCATGAAAAATTTTTCCGTTTTCTGGAAAAGAGGAAGTAGAAATGACGAAAGAATGGTCAGAAATCATCTCTTCGAATTCAATTTAGAAAACCAGTTGAACAAACAGAACTTTTGTTTGTTTTCGACAAACGGATTTACCGGAATAACTTTCCATGCCTAAGTTTGATTATTTTCCCGATAGTGCATTTGGGGGGCACTGAAAAAACAATATATTGATGGCTAATTTTTTTGATTCAGCTCAATGGATGGAGTTACAAAACCTAGTGACCCGCAGCCGTGAAACACAATTCACATCGAGTTGTCTTGCTAAGCAACGGCTTATTTTCACAGAAATTCTCAAAATTTAATTAAACAGATCAAATAGAAATTTATTTCGGGCATCTAGCAGTATCAAAATTAATGATCCCCTTTATGAATTTGAACAGCCAAACAAAAGCGTCAATGCATTTTTCATTCCATCCCTTCCGTTCTGATCATTATGATGTTCAAGATGAATACAACGTACAATGCTTTACTTGGAGGCCCATAAATTGAGTAGGTATACTTAGGGAGACATTGTGACTTATGAGTAACTATCGACTAACACTGGATACTTCAACAATTACGCTTTGAATATTCTAATCCGACTAAATTATCTCAATTTGAATAAATTATGATTTGTCCCCTTATAAAAATGAAATTTCATAAGATAATGTCTAATTAAAGAATCGCAATTGATATTCAGTTTGTTATGTCATATGTACTCAATGATATCATTGAATCGGCACATGATCGAATGAGTTTGGAGTTTTATGTGCATTAATGAAGAGAAAACTTATTAAGAATTCCATACAACACGGAATAAATGACTTTGAACTGAATTATTTGCCATATTGATAAACGTTCTTCGCCAATGTGAAAAACACCCTTCAATTCATTGTCTTTATATTGGTTTATTATTTTCAATGAAAAACAATGCCCTTGTATAGAAACTACCTTTATGAAATCTTTATACAATAATGTCATCTATGTGCAAGAACGAGTTGAGTTCCGTATATTAAGGTTTTTGCATGTGTTCAAACACAAAAAAATCGAACTTAAAACAGTTCATATGATTTTTTCAAAATTGAGCAAAAAATAACATTTATGTAACAAGTACATAAATTAGGTCTTTATGGACGAGTCCAAAAGTTTATGGCAGAGCGAGCAAAGCGAGCGAGGCCAATAACTTGGGCAAGTCCATAAAGCCTAATTATGTACGAGTTGCATACAAAGCTTTATGTTGGACTGCAATGCAGAAATTTTATTTTTTGAAATGGCTTATTACTGAAAAACATTAAGTGTGCCAAAGCTATCGTGTCCGCGTCTTAAGATATTGAAGGTCAAAGGTCATAAAAATTGGTTTTTCGCGAATATTTCGGTTCTTATTGCTTAAATGAGATTTCCACCCATTATGAAAAATATAGAGCATAAAATTCTCTTAAACTTTTGTTTGATTATTTTTTTCATACTGTCAACTGTGTTTGGAGTAGAGCGCGAAGAGTACGCAGCGTACACTCATATATGGGCTAATGCAAGGTGAAGCAGGAGATACGGTTTTCAGTACGTTGCATAAAGTCATTTATTCACTGAAAAAGTATAATTATTGAACAATATGTACTAACTATTAATTATTTATAATTAACTATTTAACTATACTATATTATCAAGTTTTGTTGGTTTTTATTTATAATAGAATTGTGAATGGATGTTAGTCATCTCCTTCTTCTTCGTCTTCTTCTTCTTGCCGCTCAAAAATATTGAATTCATTGTCATCATCCTCATTATCGGTCAGATTTATCTCCAATATCAGGATCGTATGTGCGATGTGCTTTTATCAGGATTACTTGTACATGTTGGAGTGTTGAGGAAAGCTAGTCCATTGCACTGGCCACAAGCTAAAGAACATTGTAGTCCTGATTTTCCGCATCCACAGTAGGAACCACAACCATTTTTGCAATTGCAAAAAATTATGTTCAGTAGTTGGGCTGGTGCTGGAGGTGATAAAGTTCTTATGGCCTCCAGGATTTCATTCTCAAGCATCCAGCCCCCATTCTTGAGGTTCTAAGATTTTCCCTAACCAAGATTGAATCTAGTAGTACACACGATTTATATGTTGATGAGCTGCTACACTTGTTGGTGGAAGTGTTGACAATTGTACAGGTTTATTTCGTTTCGTTAATTTGACGAATTGCGTGTAGCGGAAATGATATATGTTGTCCTGAGATGAAGCCATTTATAGTGCCACCAAGATGAGCATTCCATTTTCAAATAATGTTTGTACGGGGTAGTTTTCTTATTGAAATACTTCCACCAGTTCATCCAAATTGGGAATTTTTTCCAATGCTCTAGTAACGGTCTTTTTTCCTTTTTTGAAAAGTGCAGAAGTCGTGTCCCAGCCACTGATAACGTGTAAAAATAAAAAGTGTTTTTTAGTACGAGGGTTTGATCAAAACTTTTAGAAGAATATATTTATGTCTTGACATTGCCTTTGCCAACTTTTTTTTAGGAAAATTTCTTGTTGATGTGTTTGAGAACGTCCAATTAAAATAACCAGCAAATCAATATCTCCTCCTATGATGACGGCAGTCATATATGACTGTAGGCAGCGCACTCTTCGCGTTCTACCCCATAAACGGTTGATCGTATGGAAAAAATGTTCGAACAAAAGTTGTAGACAATTTTATATTCAACAACATTCATAATGAAGACAAATCTCATGTATGCAATAGGAACCGAGATATTCGCGAAAAACCATTTTTCTGACCTTTGACCTTCAATATCTGAAGACGCGGACACGATAGCATTTGTGACTTTTGAGACAATATCAAGGACGTCAAAACAAAGGTTTGTACCAATTTACAGCTTATTAACTTAGAACATACATGGAATGGGCATTCAGTGCTACGAAAGAATTGTTTGTAGTCCACACATTCGATGTTTCCCTGTCAAGCGCGACACAGAGGCAGCGGCGTTTTATTGAAAAATTCACATGCGTCCTGTCTATTCGTACTGAAATTGATGCGCCAATGATGTCCGAATCAACTGTCTCAATTGTAATTGGCGACACTAAGCAACTATCTCCATCATCTCCATCTCCATCTCCATCATTCCATGTAGCTATGTTCTAAGCTTATTATCTTTCATTCTGAGGTTAACTCCTTTATTTAGCTAATATGACTGGGCTATATCAGATCCCAGGACAATGGACGAGTTCAGGAACGTTTGCACGAAACACGAAAAAAACGCCTGAAGAATGTCAAAACTCACCTCGAAAATTTAATGTGAATTTTTTTATATCACTTGGATTTGAGAGCCGGGGACATCCAAGGATTGTAAAATGTTGAAAGCAACCGAAAGGCACAAATATAATTTTTAAAAAATACGTTTTCATTGAAAGAGTTTTTTCTAATATTTACAAGGTTGGCAAACGTTCCTGAACTCGTCCATTGCCCTGGGATGTGATACTACTAAATGACGAACAGCCAGACGAAAAGTATGTTTGGGAACGAAAAGTGTGCGTATGCGGACGAATTGTACTTCACTTCAAAAATAGTCGACTTTTCGTTCGGAATTTAATACGTAAAATGTTAATTCTTGCTCAAGAACTGTTTCAAGTTCGATTTTGTGTTTGAAAACATGCAAAAACCTTAATATACGGAACTCAACTCGTTCTTGCACATTACAACGTCATCGGGATTTTCATGTGCAAATTTTCTGTATGGTCTTCAACTTCTAGCTGTCATCTTGATTTCACGACTTCTAACAAAGAAACCATGATCTCCCACCCCAAAACTCAATGCATGCCAGTTCACATACATAAATGCTAAAAAATCTTGTCCGCCATCCTGAAGCCACAATTTCAGAATAATCGATATTTAAGAAAAAAACATAATTTCTGATCGACCGCCATCTTGAATTCATCATTTTATTTTTGATTTGACAAAAAACTTCATAATTCATTATCGAAGAAATTATAAACTTCAGCCAAAATTGAAATAATTCGAGCCTCTGGAAGTTGGTAAAAATTAAGTTGAAAGATTCCGTCATATGAAGAGAAAGATACCTTTGGTTCAATCTGATAATATTGAAAAATAGAAAACTACATACATATCTGGTTGGTCGAAACGCTGAAAATATTCCTAGTCTACTGACTAAACAACAAGATTAATGAACTTAATGAATGCCTCCTGTATAAGCCGACACAGGAAATTCCCGTTCTACTCAAATAACATTTATGCATACTAATTTCGTGCTTGAATCTTCAACACACATTATGTAAATTCATCCTACTTTGAATTCTAGTGTAGAATATGAACTGCAGTGGATGTTGCAATGGAAATTTTTTGTAAAGTTGTTTTTCTGATAATCTGACAAAAAACTTGTTAGAGGGCTTCGCTACCCAAATAGGGGTTTGAACTCTATCTCTGGGTCAATAACCCAGGCAATTTCAATCTAGGTTTACAAGTCTAGTCAGACAGTTGTCGAATATATTTAATTGTAAAGCTAAATTCAAAATAGTGCTTTACTAGTGGGAAAAATTATGAAAAGTTTCAGGTTAACAACTTGTACCTTGCACCGAAGCTTCCTTCCGTTAAAAAAAACTTGTTGTCAAGTAGGTAATGGAATTTTGAAGGTTGATGTTTTTGTGACTAACGTAATTTTTTTCGTGAATCACTTAATATATCATAATTTTATATGAAAAGACAGTTTTTCAGGAAAAGGTGCTAACAGAATCAATCATTATTTCTTTCAACGAGCGGAAAGGAGTTCTTTCATTGAGTTAGATAATTGAAAAATTCTCGATAAAAGTTTTAGCCCAAGTTCCTAATTTTGATACCTAAACCTTTGGAGTTTTCAATTCTCAATGCCTAAACTAATGCAGCTGAATTACATGATTTTCATTAATTATAATGAAAATCATGTAATTCATTAGAGTTTCAGAGTTCTCTGTAATTGAAGTATCTAGTAGACACTACTTCACATCTTCACTAGTTCTTCTGACAGAATCAAAAACTTTATTCAAAATGAAACTATCACCGTTAATTTGATGTTTATTGTTTACAGTTTTTAGCCTTTAGTTGGTCCAGCTCAGCAATAGGTATTAGAAAAATAGAATTCTTCAATAGAAGCCAAAGGAAAAAGCACATGGTGTAAGATCACCCGATCTTGGAGGAAATTCATGTTCGGTATTGAAGCTATACAAAAGTAGCTAAGGTTTTGGCAGGTGTGTGGGTTTTGGATCCACCTTGTTGAAAATAACTATTCGACTATTCATAAATATTCAATTCACCTATAAAGGCCATGATAATTTCATGTCAATTAATCTGTTTTTGTATTTCGATCGAAAGTTAATTGCTCTTTGTTTATCTCATCTGTCCTATGTCAATAACAATAATCAGTGAGTTGGTAAATCCATTCTTTCCTAACAAGTGGTCTTAGCAGATTACAACATATTAAAAAATCTACAAAACATAATATTTTAAATAACAACAAAAGTCGATAATGCATAAAACCTAATTCGAGAAGTTTGATCTCATGAATTAAAAATAATGGGAGCTAAAAATTGCAGGCTAAATGTATCACCGGAATGAAATGGCAAAAAAGATGGTAAAGGTAGAGGAGAGTATATTCAACAAGAGACTGTAGTTGTTTTTACCATCTTTTTTACTATTTCATCCCGGTGAAACTTTTAACCTGCAATTTTTAACTTACATTGTTTTAAATTCACATCAAACTTCTCGAATCAGATTTTATGCTTTGTCGACTTTTGTTGTTTTTTTAAATATTAATAATTAAATTTTTAATCCAATTTACAAACCATTCCAACCGAGCAACTGTCATAAGCCATCTAGCCAAGGTTGGGGTAAACGAAAACCAGCTAACGAAAATAAGGGGACATGAAAATGTCAGTTCAATAAAACCTTATTTACAACACGATAAAGAGTTTCAAAAGGAAATAATACAGAAAATGATTAACAGTGGAAACAACGAGTTTAGTGTTTTTTTAGTTTCAACTTCTGTTTCAAAAAACGTTGTTTCTGACCAACAACAAACTTCGACTGGTTCAGTCATAAATTTCAATAACTAGGTTTAATAGTTTTCATGTTACTGAATAATAATATATAATATATATTTATAATAAATGATAAACGTTTATTATTACGTCTGCCTTCCTTTTGAAGGACCTGATAAAAAAAAAATTATCACCTAATTGTATGCACATTAGCTAAAATAACAATCAGAAAATAGTCGGAACAAAGTGTCAAATTTGACAGATGAAAAACATTTTCATTGTCAAAACAAAACTTTACCAAGTGTAGTTGGACATTTATAAGGCAAGACCATTTTGTCCACACAGTTGTATAAAACGCACTTATGATTATGTAGGTATTATAAGTTTGCTCAAAAAGTGAGGAAGAGATTTTCCGGAAACTCAAAAAGTGCCAATTAACTCGCAAACGGTGAGATTTTTACTGAGGTGAAACGCTGATAAAATTCGGAGCAGGCGTAACCTGGTCTACCACAAATTTCAATATTGTACATGGATTACAGGTCACTTTGTATACGTGTTACCGGCAATGTGTATAATTCAGGCATTCTATACAATGCTTAGGCAATGTATAGAATGCCTGGGCCTTCTAGGCAATGTATGAAATAATACGAATGCGTTTGTCCATTTCATACTTTACCTAGGCATTGTAAGTATACAATTATTAGGTATTCTATAAAATGCGTGCTGATCTGCCGGAAATGTGTGAAATTAAATGATTCAGGTGTGAATTTCTTATCAGAATGGGTATGTACAGGGTGGGCACAGTTTTCTACTGAGGGGATTTCGAGAACAAGGTGTGAGAGCTAAAAGAAAACGGATGACACATTTCCTATAGCTCTTTTTCAGAGAAACAAAGAATGGTAAGAATCGTAGCCTCCTACGATTCTTCGTTTTTGAATTATTACCAAAAAATTAGATTTTGACGATTTCGAAAAGTTCTCATAACTTTTTTGTCTTTGAAACTTGAACGCATTGAGAACGAAAGTTTGCCTAATGCTTCGAAATGAAAAAATATTTCGAGTCCGACTTTTGATTCTACGTAAAAAAGTGCCCGTAGAAGGTTCAAGTTTCAGATCTGTAACTTCAAAGCCAAAAAAATTTATGAGAACTTTTCGAAATCTTCAAAATCTCATTTTTGCTTATAACTTAAAAACGAAGAATCGTAGATAGCTATGATTTTCACCATTCTTTGTTTATCTGAAAAAGAACTCATTTCTCGAGATCCTTTGAGTAGACAACGAATATTCCCCACCCTGTTCTATGTATTATGTTTTGTAATATGTAATTGATATTATTTTATGATTGAAATTTTTTTTCATTTCCTTTTTTGATAGAAGTTCTGAGAGATAGAGAGATATATGAAAAGCCATTCTGAACAAAAATTATTAGTTTTCAGATCCTAGATGATAAGTTTGATATTTTCTTTTAAATTAAAATGAACATCAGAGACACTCGTGGGTTTGTCGCCGTTTCAATGAATTCGCAAGGAACGAATGCGCTCCTTAAATCGTCAACATCTTCCCTCATCAATGAGATCTCACCTTAACGCATTGCCTGCTAGGCGTCAGGTATTCTATAGAATACCTAGGCAATGTATGAAATGAATAATATTTCATACATTGCCTGTTGCCTGACCTTTTCAGGCATTCTATTCAATACCTAGGCATTGTATAGAATATATTATTATACCTGGAATACATTGTTGATTCGAAGATTTTTCTCTGTTCAATTTTGAATCTATACGAATCTTAGAACATAGAATATCTATATTCTATATTCTAAGATACGAATAGATCAAATTGTATTGTCTGTCTTACTTTTTTTGAGTTTTTCTTATTATTTGCTTAGATATTCAAATCTTATAAATTTTTTTTCGAAATTTTTGTCTGTCTGTGTATTAGTCAGGAGTAAATTCGGGATTGACTCAAAAGATTTTCAGGGCTTCAGATTACATTTTAATTTTCAACTCTCCACTATTCCGCCGACATGTAGGAGAAAGTGAGTTAAATTAGTTCTGATAATGGGGAGGGCACAGATATTTAGTGGTTCTGTTCATCTTTACAAGTAATGTTCTTCATCTAACAGACGAGTATTTACCTGTCCTTCCTCAAAGAATTCTATGAGTTCTTACGAAGAAGCATATTCTAGAGGCAATATCATTAATTTTTATTCCATTTGTGATTTAGATGTTGGAAGAGAAAGGAGAAAACCAATACCTATCTAATAAATCAAGATGAATGCAAGTGCTTCAAACGATATACCTATATTGCAAGTCTGTTTCCTTTTAATTTACATTTCATTCGCTCAGTGAAGTTGATTTCTGAAATTATGAGCTGCTCCAGGTTTTCTACCCTTAATCGTTTTTGTAGTTGGGCCGTTTCCAACTCACCCGGACTGGACGAGTTTTCTGAAACGGCCACGAACTTAAGTCTTTTTTTATTTTCTCAAATGACCGCAGGAGCACATTTCAATTTCTTTATGGGGTCGTTGCGTTCCATATGAATAATTCGGAGTCATTGGCCTCTGAGCCCACAGCCGTCTTCTTCAGGCGCCGTCTGATTATTTTCGCCCGAGACATCCCAACTGCTCGCTTTTTTTGAATGATTCAATGTCGACTTGTAAAGTTATCCTTAACGGGCAAGGCCTACTTATCTCATCTATATATGGCAACCTTCACGAAGGTATGAACATTTAATAGAATACTTTTCTGCGAATTTGATGACTTGATCAGTGAAGTTGATGAAATTCCATGCTTGATGAATTCTGAAATTGGTGTGTGAAAGAAGTTTGAACAAATAGTTATTATGCTCATTCAAGAACAAATGCTATTTTGCAGATTGATTTCAAAAAATGCTGCAGATGACTAACTGATTGATAAATTCAGTTCTAGAAATTTTTTTAAAACCTCCTAATCGTTTAGAAATTAACGTCTTACTTTTTCTTCCAAACACTATTCAGAATAAAAACCCTCGCAGGGTTACCTCTTCTGGAAGAAGCCGTTTTTTTTTTTGAAAATGCTAAAATATTCAGCAGTTCAGAAGATCAATGCCCAACCATGTAATAACGACACTATCCTTCTCCTCAGCAGTATGTACAGGGTGGGCAAAATTCGAGGGGATTGAATGGCCGCTCTGTAACCGTAATAGCTAGGGAAAATGGATGGCACGTTTCCGACCTCGATTTTCTAAAGATTGTTAATGACCAAAACCGCATCCCTCTATCTTCTTTTGTTTTCAAGTTATAAGTGAAAACTCATTTTTCCGTTCTTCGTACTGTTGCGTCTATTTCGTAAAGTATCAGTTATATCGGAAAACAAATGTTACATTCTACACACACTTTTTCATGTAGAATGCAGTGGCGTAGTCGAAGATTTTTTTTCAGTCGACGACTTCAGTGATAACTTTTACTTTTTAAAATATAAACCCTGTGTTATTTTTACATATTCCAGTCCCATATCTTTTTCTTATTCAGAATATATAACATACGTCGTGTCTCTGATTGTTCTTCCAATAAAAAAACTCAAAAACTAGTTCGATCTAGTTGGCAGGTCATTTCATTGGAAGTATGATAATGAATTTTATGCTCCTAAATTGTATTGGGTTACCAAATGACACAAAGGTTTGGCTTTAGTGGATTTCCTTAGGTTTATTATTCAGATATTAATATTGTAACAACCTTGTAGATCTCAAAGAATAAACCTCATTATTATTACTAATATGAGAGACTTTGAAGATCACTTTGATTCCGGATATTTGAAAGGATGAAAAATTTTTCAATATGGAATTAATCACTTTCAGGAAATTTTATAAACCTGGATTCAGTTGAATCTCAAAAATCTCTCATAACCTGACACAACATAAGAGCATCAAGTTCATTATCATATTATCGATGAAAATGAACTGCCAACTTGACCGTAGTAGTTTTGGAGATTTTTAATGAAAGAACAATTAGAGACACGACGTATGTTATATATTCTGAATCAGAAAAAATATGGGACTGAAATATGTAAAAATAACGCAGGGTTTATGTTTAAAAAAATAAAAGTTATCACTATATCACTGAAGTGACTACGCCACTGCATTTCACATGAAAAAGTGTCTGTAGAATGTAACATTTATTTTTCGATATCACTGATACTTTACGAAATAAAGACACCAGTACGAAGAGCCGAAAAATGGGTTTTTACTTACAACTTGAAAACAAAAGAAGATAGAAGGATGCGGTTTTGGCCAATAACATTTTTTTGAAAATCGATGTAGGAAACATGCAATTCATTTTTCCCTAGCTCTTACGGTTACAAAGCTGTCATTCAATCCAATCGAATTCTGACCATCCTGTACGATCAGCATATCAGCGTTTTCTACTGCCTCCTTCACATGGATCCCGTATCTCTTTGGTTTTCAGTTCACTTTTCAGCATCGTTATCCAATTAATCTTGTTTGTGTCGTTCAAGAAATTTTTTATCTGAGTGATGTGGCTGACTGAGGTTGTCTTGGAGAGTAGGTAGAGGGTTTCCACTACTTTGGTGCTTTGATAGCTCACCCAGAGTGAGACAACTTTTTCCTCTCTGACATCATCTCTTTATATAGGAGGATGGGGCTGGAGGAACAACTTAAGCTCACTGAGCTTGTTTTTGAGCCACAATAGACCGATACGTCCAACAGACTGTAACTTTGTAGCTCAACCCATTAAAAGAACCATCGAAAACCACTATCGTATTACTCCCAAAATTCCTTTCGATGTAGTCCACTAACTGGAATATAGCTTGGCTCAACTTCATCCAAACTTCCCTATGTAACAGGAACCTATGTAACAGAAACCATTGCATTTCTGACTCCGAAGTATATCTACTTTATCGGTAGCCCGCAATTAGCCCTAAGAAAGTATAATTCTATTTCTTCACAAACCTTTTAGGGCTTTCACTCCCAATCTCTGAAACAAAATTAATTAAAAATGCAATCAACGATTTGCTCCTGCGTGAATTCTTGCACTAATTTGTCAGGAGCAAATTAACGAAGAATTATAGTTTCAACGTTATTTATTTTGAGTTCATTGTCAGGCAACAATTTTTTCTAGTTAATTTGCTCCTGACAAATTAGTGCAAGAATTCACGCAGGAGCAAATCGTTGATTGCATTTTTAATTAATTTTGTTTCAGAGATTGGGAGTGAAAGCCCTAAAAGGTTTGTGAAGAGATGCAAAATCCTCCCAAAATAAATTTCAATCGGTATAATTCTATTTGCACCGTTTTTTTTGTCCTTTTGCATATTTATTCCCGGTAACGGAAACAGCAATGAATGAATGAATGACTTTATCGGTGTTAGAAATGAATCATAAAGCTTCTGTTAACTAGTGCTTCTATACCTACATTCCTTTCCAGATGAAAAGAGACATAGAAAATAGGGCAAGTTCATTCTTTCACAAATTCTTGAGGTCAGCCTCTGGATCGTTTTGCGATGAAAACTCGTTAAAATAATGTAAGAAGCTGTACTGTGAACCGGTGTGGAAATAGCCGAATGAGATAGCAGGTCGACGAATTCGTCGTACGCCACTGTACAAGGTGGGCAACATTGGTTATACATCAACTACAACTTTTTAACCCAACGAGATAGAGGAAAATGAATGGCATATTACGTTCGTCTTTTGTCGAGAAATTAAGAATGCTATCAATTGGATTCCTCTATCTTTTTTTGTTTTCGAGTAAAGCCAAAATTGAAATTTGGCCGATTTCGACTTTGGTCATTATCTCCGTTTCTGTTTGTGCTAAGATGAAATAAAAACATTATGCAGACACTTTTTTGATAGCAATCCAGTGGACTTCAATGATTTTTTCCAACAGGTTCATTTGATGAGCTTTAACATAAAGTTGTGTTTCTTCTTATGGAAACAGTAGTTTGAAATCACTTAGAATAGAAAGAATCAACATTTTTTTCCAGTTTCACAGATAAGTACATCATATATCATACATCGCCCTCAGATTCGTTCAGAGTTCAGATATTATGAAAAACCAAAAGACAAAAAGACCACAAGTGGTCTTTATACAATGGCTGAACTACAACCTCTAGAATTCTTACAAAATTTCATTAAATTTCAAGTACGGCTCTATAGAAGGTGACGCCGGCATCGAAAATACGAAACAAAACATAAACTATCTGAGTAGTGGCATATGGTCACTTAAAATTGTTGTAGATATCGTGCGTTTCAGGGCGAAAATAGTGAAGAAAATTGAGACAGCTTATTGAAAGTGCTTTTGTTGAAAAAGTGCTATTATTTTACCCCATACTGTATACCATACCATTCTTGGAGCGTTCGAACAAGAACAAGGTTTTAATGACCATTGTGAAACAATTTGTGAATAATTTAGACTAATTTTATTGGTTAGATTTTGAAGGAATCTTCTATTTTTTTATACTTGGTCCTTAGTATTTTTCTGTCAGTTGGTATCGAGTAGGTATGAGCCATTTCATAAAATCGTTTAAGTAACTAAATGATGAAAAAAATTCGACAATCCTATAAGTGTCCATTTTCATTCCCAGGTAAAAATCGAAAGGGCCAATATATCCTAAACGAAACCATATGGTTTGAGTCAGTCATCTCGAGATAAGTTTTTCAATTGCTTCGCCATATTTCAGATAATAAATTATCTAGAGTCGTATTAGGATTCATTTCAGTATTCATCTTTTATTTTTTTCAACTTTGTCATTTTAAAAGTTTTGTGTAGTTAATTTTTGGTGAAACGCTTAATTTTGACCAGTTCTACCTCACTTCACCTCAAAATAAATACTGTATAATAAACTTATATTATGATTATATATGTACGTTAAACTCACCGCCAATGATGTTTCCATCTGCTCGTTCTTCAGAGGGTGTCCACTTGGCTACACCAGGCTGTGGCGTTTTCTCAACAGGAGCAACAGCCGTATGACCATTTTGCATGTTGAAATGATGGTCCAAAGCGTTCAGGATGTTATAAACAGTTAAAACAGCTCTGTAGTCGTATAATTTCTGATTGAGTCTAGATCCTCTACGCCTATACCGACTGTTTTCGCTATCCTGTAATGAATAAATGCCTTTTCAGATATACCAAACTCGGAAACTCGATTTCCTTTAAAAAAGAGAAACGACGAAAAGAAATTCTCAACATCTATATCACTAAATAACTCCATATGGATAAAGCCGAAAATTCTGAAAAACCAGTCAAATCTTCTCAAAATTTGATCATTATTAGTAGCGGATATAAATTATCAAGAACATATTTCTGTAGAAATAAATCAAGGTTGAAATATGTTGAGTTACACAGGGTGATTCATTGGGAAATGCTGAAGGAAACCGAGGTGGTTCTAAATAACTTAATAACTAATATTTTATAGATGTAGCATTCTTTATACACAATGATTAATTGATTTCCCTCATTTTTTCAATTAGTCATAATTTATAAACCACCCTGAATATTTTTGTAATATTTGAATCATACGTTCTCCGTCTGGAGTGCAGTCGATTAACATAATGAAAAAGTGGTATTCCAGATCCGGCCCCAAAAAAATTGATAATTATGTTTAGAGTCTAAACAACACTCTGTATGCGGTAATTCTATTCACAAATTTAAACAGAGCAGAAAGAAATAAGTAACACTAGATGTATTGGTATTTCCGCATACCACTTTTTCACTCGTCAAATTTAGATGTTGGTAGGAAAAAATTTAAAAATTTTGTAAGTGATAAACCCTTAACAAGAAGGCAATGAATAAAATAGTAAGAATTAATTCAGATGCACACCACCTGTCGATATGAATATCGACAGGTGTTACGATTCAAATGAGCTAGCCCATATGCCATCCTCAAGGCCACCAAATGGAGTACGCTCCACCGAAGAAAAGCAGAAGCTGACCATGGTTTCGGTCTCGTTTGATCTCGTCAGAGCAACATACCTTTTTGAAAGACGAGAGGGCATGACCGTATTTGGGATAAACTTATTAGTACCGATGACATAACTTTCAAACACTTTGTAAATTTATCATAAATATATCACGCTTCCAATAGTAAAGCAGGTGAATAATAAACGAAATTAATTCATATGCATAACACCAGACGATAATTAAATCGAACTCACAAACTGTCATCACTCAAAGTATCAATATATCAATATATCGAATATCAATATTTTAACCCTTAATTTGGCAAGAGCATTTATAAAAAACCAACATTACTTACTATAATCACACTGTATTTTCAACAAACATGCATGGCGGAAATAGTTGTGGGATTGAATGAAATGAGGTCTATATATATAATATAGGTACTACATTATGCAACCTGATGCAGCCCTCTACACAGAAGAATACTTGGGTGAATATGGTGTATCTCATAGGATACGGAATCTAATTAAGGGTTAAATTGTATCCATAAATTTGGAAGGATGAGAGAAAAATAAGCCAGACAAAATATATTCGGTTTTCCTTATATAGGGTTTTTCAACAAGAACTTTGTTTTGTAAATCAAAATAAAACAATAAATTCAAATGACAATATTTCAAATTTTTATTTTATTCAGAAAAAGAAGCTTTGGCAATTATGAATGGAAAATGATATCTTATAAATGTCCACCACGACCACGGCTACAGATGTCGATTCTTTCATCAAAGTTTCTGATCACTTTTCGACAAAATGGTGGGTCCAATTCGTTAATAACTTCACAAATTTTGAGTTTTAAGGCTGCAATTGATTCGATTGGCTCCGTATAGACTCTGTCTTTAACATAACCCGATAAAAAATAATCCAGCGGTGTTAAATTGCATAATCGAGATAGCCCTTTAACGGCTAAATTTCGAGCAATTATGCGATCAGAAAATTTAGTTTGACTCGTGGCACCGTCTTGTGGAAAACACATATTTGTGATATCCATATGTTCAACAATAGGCCAAACTTTAGTTGTTAACATCTCTCGATTATGTTGACCGATCTGTAAAAATTTTACAGATCCACCATTTTCGATTCTTCAGTGAAATGGAATTCATTATAACAATTGCCAAAGTTTCTACTATACATATGTCAAAAAGCAAATGTCGAAACTTTCATGTAGTTCCGGTGGGGCCATAGTGAAAAACAAAGTTCATGTTGAAAAATACTTCACAACACTTTCACTTATTAACTTGTATCTTTTAGTATTAATTGGGGTTAATCCTCAATGCTTGTATGTACATTCTACAATTAATCACCCTCTATAAAAGAGAAGATACAGGGTGGCCCAACCAAAAAACACCTCGATTTTCCGACTTTAAAATGAAAATGTGAAAATTTCTGATTCGAGAGGGAACAACTTTCCCCGTAACTTCAACGCCCTAACGAGGGTTAGCATAACCCCTTCACTTTGATTAGGGATGAGGGGTGTTACGATAACAAATTTTGAAGATCGTATCGAGTACTATCTGACCCTAAAATTACGCTTCAAAATATCCAGCAATAATGAAATAACAGCGAAAATAGTGAAAGAGGCAATGTGGAATATATCTCAAGAATATTATTCGTATCCGACACATTTCAAAGTTAGTCGTTATGTAACATTTTTGATTTACCTAATCTATCGTGAATTTTGAACAACTTTACAAGTGTATAAAAGCGATTGTAAATTTGTTGAGAATTAAAATGCTGTATTCCGTAGAAGAAAGGTTAGAAATAATAAAATTATTTTTGCAAGCAACATGAAACAATCATTTTCGAACAATATGGCGCACCACCTAATTTTGTTAAACTGGTGCGTCAGTTCTTAGATGAACATTTTCCTCACACCTGGATCGGAAGAAGGGGAAATATTGAGTGGCCACCCAGATCACCGGAACTTGCTCCACTTTGGATTCTTATCTATGGGGCCATCTGAAATCCAAGATTTACGCTATCCAGCCTGATTTGCCAATTTGGATCAATATCGAATATCAAATTACACCAGAAATCTTGAGTAATATACGTGAACGTTTTCAGCAAAATTTATATTACTGCATGCTAGTGAATGGTGCCAATTACCACCATGAACTTATCACAAAAGAAGTTTCGAAGCGAAATTTCAGGATCAGATTGTACTAAACTCCATTAGTTGGGCCAGTTGGCAATGTGAGAAATAGATGAATGAACGCTTCAAAAGTTTTTGAATATTGATATGAACGATGTAGCTTTATACAGACTGAGTAAAAACTGAAGCACAAAATTTCTTCGTTATTTTCAATTATGTTGAAAAATGCGAGAGCAATTCAATTTCATTTCAAATTACGTAACTTTTCATTTATTATTGAGAAGTTTCTCGTGCAATCTATATAATTTTTTTCAATTTTTATTTGGTGAGTATGATTTGCTCATTGATTGTTTTTTTGTGTGTAATTGCTGAAGGTGGCAATTTTAAAATATAAGTAGGGGAGAGTTGGACAAAACAGGATAGTTCGGTAAAACGGGATATCGGGCAATATTCGAGAATAAGCAGGGCCATTTGACGACTGGTAGTATAACTCGCTGTGGATAAGGTATCTTCAAATATAGCAGTTCATTATTCAAATGAATTGTAAATCGGTAGCGTGTGACAAGCTGCAATTCGTGAAGGTAGTGTTATACTATTTAGTTTTGCCGGTAGTTAATGGAGAATTTTTCAATTTGAATAACGAAAATAAATAACGATGTGTATTTCATATGAAAATTTGAATAATTGACTATATTTCGTGATATTTTCAGATATGAAAAAAAAATTTTTCTCGTAAAAATCCTGAATAATATTTTGGAAGATGCGGTCGGGCAAAATGGGATACCATGTAGTCGGGTAAAAGTGGATACTATCCCGTTTTGCCTAACCAAGAGATTTATTGGTTTCAACAAAGATTTTGAAATTAATTGTTCAACAAGTCTAAAGAAGAATGGGAAAATATGCAAGAGGAACGAATCGGCAGTAATAAACAAGAATAAAGAGAGAGCAAAAAATATAATATTTAACAAAAAGTCGACAAAATAGAAGAGAGGAAGAAACAAAAATTGTAGTAGTTCAGAAGATGAAGAGGTACCCGATGTACCTGCATTTATTGTTCAGAATTGAACTCTAAATCAAAGAGTGCTGACGGTTGGGTAATGTGGTAATGTGGACTGTCGTATGGTCTTACGAAGCTTGTGCCGGGGTTGAGAATGAGTCTTGATTTGTTTTTTGTTATTAGTATGAGTTTCCTAAGGTGTTCTGTTTTCAATTTCAATAGATATATTTGACTCTGATAATCATTATAATTTTCATTCATACATCATCTTATTTTAACCGACTAGGAGGGCAAAACAGGATACTTTACCTTTTATCACAAATATTACTTTTTCTACATAATCATCAGACAATGAAGGAATGCTCGATATTCAATGTATAGAGAAGACACCAGAGAAGTTATTGTGCAGAAGTAGCAGTTATCAATAGCTGGTTTAGGGAGTTATGGGTTATATAACGTTAGCTATCCCGTTTTATCCATCTCTCCCCTAAATATAAATCAATATTAATACTGAATTTGTTTTTCACAAAATAAGGTAATAAAAATCAATTGAGGCGGGTTTCAGCGCCTTTGTTTTGAGTTATTTGTTGAAGAAATATTAATTTCATTCCAGATTTATGTCAAACTTAGTATAATAATAATAATAATATCATCAATAAATAATATCATCAATAGCCCCCTTACGTTCATTTACAGGCTATAAAAAAATCGACATTAGAGTTTCACTTAGTAATTTTTTGAAAGGAAACGCATGAGGATCGATTTTAATAAAAACTGAATATTATATAAGTTGAAATTTTCTATAGATAATATAATAAAATTCTGAAACATATATGTGATGATTCAAATCGAACAGATTTTATACTTTCCAGTTTTCTTGATAAATCATTCATTGCTTTGTTCGAACTTACCATCTTGTACCGATCGGAATTTCAAGAAGACTTTTCATCAAATTTTCTAAATCCATTGTTCACCAACATAGGAATCACTAAAAGGTTCTTGTTTTGAATCCAAACTATCTACTAAAAGACTCATTGAGGTAATTTCATGTTGATGGTCGGCTCGTTACTTTGACACCGTAGCGAACTTCGACATCAAGGTGCGACATTTAATGCGGCAGAATGTAAACGACAGGGTTGTAATGAAAAGAAAGTACAATAAAACCATATGACGTGATCCAAACCTTCAATAATCGTAAATTTATGTTTCTGTTCGGTTTCTCCAAAATATCACGCATATTATTGATGAATAAATTAGAGTGTAATATGTGTAACGTGTTCCATATGACAATAACATGTTCTTGTTTATGATTACTGATTCAACAATGTTTCAGTTATATCCACCACATGGTTTCATTTTTATTGTCGATTGAAGCAAGTAACTTTTGTAAAAATGAAAATGTTCATGGCACATGTGATCCTGGGGTTTTCACTGTTTACAATTGGTTAATGAATTTAAACGTTAACAAAAGATAAACATCGTTCGGACACGTCCAATGATGGTGACTACACCCGAAATGATTGACAAAATCTCTAAGGTTTTAATTGACTGACGAATCAAATTGCGTGAAATATTTAAGGCCCCAGGTATATAATGAGATGAAGTGTTTTAAATTTTCTACGAAAAATTGGGTGTCAACAAATTGCAGCAAAATTTGTGAGGATAATAAACGCAATCGTGGGATGGTCTCTGAGGCCATTTTGTTAATCCAACTGATTTCATGCAATGTTACAGAACTGTGGACGACAAGATCCTTGTGTCCACCATCCCAAATTTTGTCGCTGAAGTGTAGTAGTTTTGTACAGAAATGTACCGTTGTAAACTTTTGTATAGGTACTCCTAATTAAAATGGGGAAAAAAAGTTCTTCGACAAGCGTGCACGCATTTCAATTTACAAAGGGTCACTTTCCTGCACGCAAATGTTAAAGGGTAAACTGAATTCTGTCAAGTCTATGCACCGAACGCCAAGGAAGATACCCATAGTAACGACATTTAGTTTCGTGTGGGGTACCACTTTCAGCACTTGTTAGGAAAATAACTATTTTCGGTCTCCATGCTACAGTTTTCAGGGTTGTTTTTTCAGAACAAGCATTATAGGATGTTTTTTTAGCCATGGTTTGGAGTCGTTCTGCTCTGAAATGTACTTTAAAAAAATGTTTTGTGCCCCCCAATTAAAATGAGTAAATTATGGTTTTCAACCAGGGGCTCAGTCACGTAAACGCCCACTTCTAATAAAATTAAAAATTTTATTCATGTACAAATTTTGAATCGGTTCTATACCGATTTGAACCTACCGAAATGTACCGTTGAGAAAAAGTTTTGTGCGAATTTGGGAACCAAGAACCAGAAATTGATTACAATTTAAAAAAAAGTGCGGTCGATAATTTTTGGGCCCACAAAATGGCTGCACATGACCGAATAAAATAACTGCACATAAATTGCATGACAAATGGAAGATTCATTAAATAATGTTATAATCTGTCACCACTACCGGAAAGCTCAGCTGGTTAGTTTGAAGCAAAATCTATTTCCTTCTAGCGACACTAGCACACTTATTGGATAAACAATGAATTATCTACTGCTATACTGTATTCACTTTTATAAAAGCACTCGGTTGGCCATGGAAATTTGACACATTCCACACTGTATATAGTACCATTGAGTGTATGAGTTGAGTACTCAAAGTACAAAAATATGAGGTTATGACGCTTGACAAAGGTCAAACCATTTTTGGGTTTTAAATCAATGTTGTCCGTTCTAGGTAAAAGTCTGAGCAATGTTATCACAATGTGAATTTACTTTGGAATATAAATTAATACGAAATTCTGCGATGAACATAATAAACGTTTATACAAACTGATTGAAGGAATTTCTTAGTTATTTGCATGGAAAGGACAAGAGATCAGTTCTAAAATATGTATATTAATTTTAACTATGGACGAAAATTTAATTGTTGAAACACAATATACAGTTAATTGGCAATCTTCTTCGGCTGAAGGTTGCAGACGTAACATCAATTGAGAAGAAATCAACCCAAAGATGAAATGCATCTGATAAAGTAGGAGAGGTTGGAATAATTACTCGGATACTTACAAGAATGTTGAATTCTTTAACAAAAATCATCCTCATTAATGGAACCCATGATAGTTCGAGCGAGTTCTAAGACTAAGAGATTTATGACTGTTAATTTTAATACTTCAATCCAATAATTATGATATACCTATTTATTGATCCCTTACCACATTCACAATGTATAGGACGAGTCAAAAGAAAAATAGAAAATTAATTATCTGGAACTTATTCTACGATGATACCTATTCATTTAAAATCCTTCACACTGTACCTATTAACTTTTTTCATGAACAAAATTTTGTTCACATTTCTGTTGTTGTTGAAAGAGCCAATGTCCATAAATTCATAACCTTATCTTTCGAATAGGGAACATAGTTTATGTTCTTGCTGTAGAAGTTCTTAGAAAACACCCAGGCCATTTTAATAGGATTATACTGACAATGATATGGTGGTATTCTAAGAATATCATGACCACACTCTTCCCAAAGGTCATCAACTAAACATTGTCGTTGTATTCTAATTCGAAAGGGAAGTATTTATTGCCAAAGTTGTGTTTTATTTGAATTCTGACTGAAATTTTGTTTTCAATCAACCAATCCTCCATATCCCTTTTTTTACTGGAAAATATGGTTGGCTTATCTAATTATACCGAATGATTTAGTGCATTGTCCATTACAACCACACATTTTCCAGGAATCATTTGATTAATAACTCAATTTTGTAATATTCCATTGGTCATTGCACTGTGATAGTCTCTGTCATTATTTGCTAAATTTAAAACTAAAGTACACGCCTCGACCCCTCTGAAAATCCAAAATAACTTCTTGTAGTACAGTAAAACGTTCATTCGGACTTAATTTTTGATGGATTGCTCCTTATATCAGATTCATGTGTCCATCGACAAATAGATAAACCATTTTGGTAAATCCAAGTTTCGTCAAGAAACACAAATGTGATATTTGCATCCAAAGATTTATATTGATGAATATAGTGTTATAACCCACTTATATTCAAATTTTGAAATGTGATGTCCGTCCCCCGTTATATTTCAAATTATTTTTCGCATTATTATGTACCGTACTGTGTCAATTCCGAAGTGTTAATTTTTCAAATTATAATTCCCAATTTGGAGATGCGGTTTTTTTCCCAAAAATAAAGTCTCCAAATGCCACCACTAAAAACAAGAAAGAAGTTCTTTGTCATCCTCTTCATTCACAATCTTTCAAATTGTGGAAACATTCAGCTAAAATATAAGTCGTTTATATTCAGATGAAACAATATAAATTTATTTATATACCTACATCGAATATGTTCGATACCGTCTGATATGTTGTAGATTTTAGAATATCAGGGATAGGGTAAGATGAGGCACAGTGTTACATGGGGTACATTTTTACAATGCACATACCTCCGTTTCCGTCTTCCACTTTTATTATGTTGATATACACGTTTATCAAGCTCTCAAGCAGTCATCTTTAAAGAAATGTATATGTCGCAGTTTGAACTGTGAAATAACAAACAAACAAAATTTCTGTGATCAAACGACGAAAGAATCATTTCAAAATTTTCAATTGCTTTCCGAAAGTATTTCACTTAGGTTAGAAATGGTAGTTTTCCTTCATTTATTAAATGTTTAGTTAAGAATTACCGTTAAGTGCTTTTTTGTAAACTTAAACCTAAAACACACTGTCGACTTTTCTATTCGGTTTGCCTCTGATCAACATCTCATACTATTTCTAGATATTAAAAGAAAATTGTGCGAAATCTTAAGAGGAAGACCGTATTTATAGTGAAAAAGATTCTGATAGTAGAAAGTAGTGTAAACAAATAAAAAACATGTAAATTTTAGGATATTGCAAAGATATGTACAATAGAATAAATAAGTCCCCAAAGAATATAAAAAATTTTGATATTTCTTAAAAATGTTCCGTTTACTTTGTCTTCAGTCTTTTTCAATTACTTTCGGCATTTTTGTGATATTAATTAATATTAGTTGTGGCAACGTCGTCTTCACATTAACATTTCATGATTGCCAACCTTACTTCGTTCTAGTGACAAAAACTTAAGAAAATTATTTCGTGGCCAACCGGGTGCTTTTTTGAAAGTGAATGAAGTATACATAATTTAACGGACAAATTATCTGTGGTCTCCAAACAGCAATCGTTCTCCTCTATACTCTTCATAAAAATTTCCTTCAGAGTAACAAGCTAAATCTATGACCTTATACACATCTGTAATGTGTTATATTTTAAGGTTGATCCTGTTTCTTTTAAGCAGAATTGCATTCAGCCTAGGTACCCAATCGCAATGTTTCGAATTTCAAAGTCCTTTTTTATTTTGAATATGAAATAATACTTCTAAGCTATGTGGTTGGTCGGAAAATTTCGTATAAATTGTAAGTGCTGAATTTATATTAATGAAGAGAACTCGGTGAAACTTCCGGAATAGAGGTAGGTGGTGATTTTTAGTGGAAAATGATTTCACGATTTCCAGGCCAAAACTATACCTCGTATCGAAAAGTTTGATGGTAAGAGTTGTGGATAATTGCCACATCTATAACTTTTGACTTCACCAATGTCCGACATAACCTCGAATTCACATTGAAAAATTAAAACCTAATTTTTCGTTGTTAATTTTTTCTTAAAACAGATACGATTCTCACAGAATTAGTTTTCAAACAAATATTCATGAGTGAGCGATCAACTTACTTTTAAGAGTTGGATTCTTTGAAAATCTGGTATTCTTATGGAATGTAATCGCCATAATGAAGAGAGGTTGATTTTCGTGCAATTTTGTGTTCGCAGAAGTACTATATTCCGGAAATCATTCCATTCGATCAAATCGTTTGTGAAATATAACTAAAAATGATATTTTTAAGGATTTTCAACAGCCAGTATATTTCCAACCGAGTCGGATTGTAAAAATGGTAAGGGAAAACCAGGAATCTTCTGTTGAAATTATATGTACAAGTCAAAGACTCACCCTGTATATTTTACCCTATGCAAGTATATTGCAACCTTGAAATGTATTATTTTTTCTGCATGTTGATCCTATGCGAATATGGTGAATCTTTTATCTTTGTGGTTTATATTCCATACATGGCGACGATACGTAAAGATGTACATAATAGGGCAAGGATACATAGCAAATATGGAGGTGCAATAGGAGATCGAAAGTCCTCGAGTCACTTCGGTAGCGCCACACATCACGTCACTCTTGTGCGCGTTGGCGTAGCTCTCATAAAATTAGGCGGTACCATTGTCCATGCTACGCCACTGCTAACGAACCGAGTTCTATCAGTGAGCTTCACCTTACTACCTTCTATGTCATCACCCTTTTCACTTTGAACTGAATTGCACCTCCTTCATATCTTCTTGACATATGGATAAAAAATCTTATTGTAGAATTATTGTGAGCAGTATTAACAGATGCTTTTCATCATTATAATTTTGCAATCTTCAATTCATTATAACGGTTTTAATAGATTCCTACTTTAAATTTGATTACATATATCGAAGGAGTCATCGACTGGCCTACATTATGACAGCTCTGATTGCGCCCCTGTGTCCGAATTCAAATGATGGTCATATGAACATTAGTGAGATATATCTAGTTCTAGTTAGTCCGAAATTACTTCAGCCGAAGAAATTTATTACCATGTAAAATGATTGATAATACAAGCATTACAATCACTGATCGATTTTATCATCACGGTCAGTTTTATAAGGTTAAGTACGATGAAGTCCTTTGCGGTAAAGGGAAATTCGAAACAATAGAAATGTAGCAGATAGTATGATTCTATTCATTTGAAAGTGATCGGGGTATTTTGAAGAAGAAAATGTAAGATAAATATTATTGAATGAATTCATTGAAGTGTAAAAGGGAATTACCATTTGAGAAGTCAAAATTTTATAAGATCAACAGCACAGAATTTTCAGCTTCGTTTTCTAACCCTCATTCATGCGGAATACGAAGCTTTTGACAGTAGGTAAACGCAAAATATTACTTTCTTTATCTAGTAAAAACACCATTCTTGTTTTGATGAATAATTAGTACAGAATTTTGAACGCTTACCTACTTTTAAGATTGAATAGAAACAGAAAATTGAACACGTAATCTTACAGTAAGAAAGAAGCATTATGTTCCAACGCAGAATAAAACCTACAAGTTCATTTAGCCTACTTGATAAATTTTTCGAATGATTATTACAAAGATTCAGATGGTTCTAACATGTTCATTTCAAAAATGTATTTTCTTTTTTGCTCATATGTTTTTCAGAAATGAACAAGGCAATCAGTGAACATGAAGAACATGATGACACAAAGTGGCAGATTTAAAAATGATCTTCCATAGGCTTGTGAGGATAGTTGAGCCCAAGATAATTTGGCCCTAATAAGCCAGGCCTAACTGGTTTATACAGGGTGTCCGTAAACAAATTTGAAGGACTTAGGGAGATGATTCCTCGATGAAAATAAGCAGGAGTAGTTCCTATAATTTTTTTTCAATATCGACCTCCCTTTCAAGATACAGCCATTGGAAGGCGATGACGAGTTGACAGTTTTAAATTTTCTTTACGGGTTCTAAAAAAATATTGAGTCAGAAAACTTTACATAATATGAAGCACTAAGTAGATGTTACTCAAACAATTTTTTTAGATCTCATAACTTTATTATTAGGGCTTGAAAATATCAATCCATTATGATTTTTCGTCAAACACTGTTTTCGTGGGATAGATTTTCGAAATTCTCTTATGGTTTTCCATTCAATTCTGGAATTAAAAGTCTCTCGCAAAATCGATAGTCGATACTTTTCTAGGAATAAATAAAAACTTACAAGCAGTTCTGATCACTGTTCATTCCACTTTTTTATAAGTGTTCTATAGAATATAGTTTTTATTTATTCCGAGAAGAGTATCGACTGTATCGAAATTTTGCAAGAAACTCTTTTTCTCCAGAATTGAATGGAAAACCATAAGACAATTTTGTTTTTCGAAAATCTATCCCACGAAAACAATTTTTGAAGGAAAATCAAAAGGGGTTGTTTTTTTCAAACCCTAAGAATAAAGTTATGAAATCTAAAAAAATTGTGTGAGTAATATCTACTTAGTGCTTCATGTTATGTATAGTTTTATGACTCAGTGGTTTAAAAACCAGTAAAAAAACTTAAAAACTGTCAACTCGTCATCGCCTTCCAAAGGCTGTATCTTGGAAAAGAGATCGATTTCGAGAAAAATTTATAGAAACTACCCATGCTTATTTTCATCGAGGAATCATCTCCCTTAGTCCTTCGCATTTGTTTACAGATACAGACACCCTGTATATTTACATACATTAATTATCGGGGATATTTAATTTATAAGGAAAACAGAGCTGTGAATGTACGAATAATGGGTTAATCCATATTGAATGAATTGAATTTCTCAGGCACAAATCTAAGGCAAGTGTACTGCATCCTATTTCACTCGAATACACAGATTTTTGGGGTATGTGAGGAGATGAGGATACGACCAGTAAGAACAAGCTAGAAATATAAAGCACATTTCATTACAATAGGTAGAAAGTGGTCAGAAGAAATGTGAGAGTATTTTCGAAAACGTATTATGATTATAGTTCTCATTCATTATCTGGTTATTTTTTAGTTCATCACATGTTTGTAACATGCATTACATTTTCATTCCTTGTCCATTTTATAATGAGTCCACCTCAATGTTTATTCGTGTTTTTGGTTGCATTTTTATTTGTTTTCCATCGAATCTGCAATTACCTTCCATGTGTATTTCAATTATTCTATATAATCTATTGATTATCGGGAATTATGTACCATTATACATAAAGATCAAATATTGATACGAAGTGTGCTAGTATTGCCAATTGGTTTTTCTGAGGAAAATTTAACTTCTTGTGAATTTGACATGCAAGAATGGGAAATGGAAAATATAATTTAATAAAACTTTTCAGGAATTTGGACAATGCTTTATTTTCTCAAATAATGTTCAATGTTTTTGGAGGCGACTTTCTCTTTCTTCAAGGCTGAAAGACAAAACGACACTCAACAAAACAATCACAAAGACAGCCTCTGAAACCAACCTCAAGAATATCAAGTTTTTCAAGAGATATTTGTATTTGTGATTGTTGTCCAAATTCCTGAAAAGTTTCATTAAATTGTAATCATAGACGAAAACCAAACTGAAAAGCATAATTTTCTTTTTTTTTCTGCACCATCAACAAGTCATTGTGAGCGAATATTAGTCAATTGCCCCGTACTCATTTCTTGGAATTTCCATGAAAATACATGAAGGCATTCAAGAGTTATGCCGGTTGAAAATTTTATGAAATACATAGACCATCCTATATCTCTTGAACGAATATACAGAGTCACTACATATTTCGAAGAACGATTCATACTCCCTAAGATGTCCTGCAACTGCAGTAATCTGCACTGAAAGCCTGTACAATCATTCGTGAATCGTGAATTCGTCAATTATTATCTTATTAGTACAATTCTCCCTCACTTCCTATCAATTCTTACCTGTACCATATAATACTGAATTACCAGGTACATCTTGAAAAACCCTAATTTTTCATGAAGTATTCGTATTTGAGTTTCGATAATTCGAACGAAACTATACAGTTCGATTCAATTACGAAGCAATCCCATCAAAATTCACATGGCCTAACCCATACGTTATCATTACTGCCAAATTGCGGAGTACGTTATTAGCGTATTTTGAAGAGAGGTTTGTTGAACTCCAGTGTCTTTTGGATTGTAGATGTGATCATGAAATTGGTCTCTTATGGGCTACGTGTTTCAGTTTGATATATACAGGGTGTCTTAAGTGAAAAAGCCTTTTAACGAGACACGCAGATGATTTGCCCAAATCAGTTCATCGCGACTCCACTACAAACCTACACAAAATTCCATGTATCTATGCATATGCTGATGACATTCACAACACGTTGGGATGCGGAATTGTATATGAAATTTTAGTCCATCAATCATAACTCTATAACTTTATTCAACTTCCTTGATATTTCCTTACGTAAAATTTTTCTGTTTGGATTGCCGTATGTTGAAAATAATGTGTTATTTTGTGTAACTGATCGCAGACTGTTTCTGGGGTTCTGTTTTGTTTGTGTTCCTTTGTGTAAATAAATAAAATATATTCCACAACGTGAAACCTCTTTGGTGTAATTGCTTGGTACAACGTTCTGGTTCACAATAAGGATGAAAAAAGAGTTATATATACAGGATGAGTCTTTGATTCGTACAAATATTTCAACAGTAGATTCTTGAGGTCAAAATAATCATTTTTTTCCTTTACAATTTTTTCCGAATAGGACCTGTTCAAAAGATAGAGGATGTTGGAAAACCATAAAAAAATGTTATTTTTAGTTATATCTCACAAACGTTTTTATCGAATGAAATGCATTTCGGAATATAGTTTTTCATTTATTTGATAAATGAAGATATCACCCACGTCTTCCAGGTTTCTCATTATGATCATTACGTACCATAAAAATACCAAAATTCAAAGAACCCAACTCTTGAAACTAAGTTGGATGCTATGTACCTAATGAATATTTAAACATTTGTAAAATAAAATATTTTCTCGTGTAATGCGCCGTTTTCGAGTAGTTTGATGTTTGAAAATAAAAATATTTGTGGTACTCGGAAAATTGGGTAAGGGAGAGTTCCTTTGAATTGGACGGCCCATGCTACAGTTTTGTTTAAAAACTCGATGGTAATTTGGCATCCTTTACGGAAATCCCATTCTCGCAACAAGGCGCGAGCCACAGGGTCAGCCATTTTACAAGAGATCTCGATCGATGTTGCGAAAATGGAATTTACGTAAGGGATGCTAAATTGCCATCGAGTGTAGTAGAAAACTGTAGCGTCCGGTTCATGGGCTGTCCAGTTAAAAGGAACTCTCCCCTACTTTGGCTGAATGCAACTCAACACAGATTTAACTAGTTTTTTTATGGTAATTTTGTTTTTTCAAACGGCACAGTTCATCATGTTAACCTAAAAGGCTATATCTTTTTATCAGGTCCGAATAGCAAATCGGAAAAATGGTATAGGAAAAAAGTGTTTGTTTTGACCTCAAGAATCTACTCCATGCCATGCCATAATAAAATGGGGTTCTAATTTGAAAAAATTGATTTTTCACGATTTTGTCATCCCTAACTTTGAAAGCGATTTTTCACCCCCTGTATCATGAATCGCGATTTCGATTTTTAAAGTGGATACATCAATCTTACATCTTGAAAAATCCCAAAAATGAAAATTTTCCATCCAAAAACCTCGAAGTTATTCTTGTTTCAGCGGAGCTCTATTTTCGATTTTTTTGTCGAATTTTCTCGCTCAGAGAGAATTTTCCAACCAAAACTGAAAAATGTTACATCAAAATAACTTGAAATTTTCTAAGTAATCTATTTCTGCAATAAAAAAATGGTGTTCTAATTTGAAAAACGGAAGTTGACGTCATTTCCGGAAAAACCGAAGGTGCTCATGCCTTGAAAATATTTTAGATTTCATCAGCATCGTGAAATACTTATAAGTGCTGAATTTCATGAAAATACGTTCAGTAGTTTCCCGTATAAATATGGGTGAGGTTCCTCGTGAAAGACCCTGTATTGTAGGAAACATGCAAACGGCATAGAAATTTGATTTTTTTCAAATGACCTACAGTTTCAACAATGAGTTGCCTATGGCAATATTCACAATTGATATAAGTAAATATTCCCTATAGCTTCACGGTGAACCACTCAAACAAAGCCATCTTACGTACAAGAAATTTTTTATGAAAATCAATATACCTACCTACATAATGTCATGTAGAGATTGAACTCATGACCTCATCCATATTTGAGCTGAAATGTGTTTGAGAAAATAAAAATTCGAAATCCTCAAGCATCATTCTGTAATCTCCAAAATATTTGCCCGCGTACGACGATTTCCTGATGGCAATAAAGCACCTGTGTTTGTTATCTGTGCAAAATTTATTATGTTCAAACGAAATAAATGTGTTTACCTCCTTTTTTGTTGTCGAGGAGGTGTACATTAGCATTGCTTCCTTATAAATAACAAATAACCTATTATCAATACACACTTGACACGGAAATAACATGAGATAGCAAGTAAATACTGTACTTTCTACAGAAATTTCCAACTACTCAAGAAATTAAAAAAACGATGGCAAAACTTCTCGTCTTCCGGATTTCAGTTGAGAAATAGATTCAAATTCCGCAAACATAACAATTTGTTGACTGTGATGACTCCTGTGACAGAAAATTTTTCAAAAAAAATTCAGCAATTAAATTGAGATTTTCAATAACATATGCGTAATAGATGACTCAATGGAGCCCCCACAGTTCTAACATCATCAATTTAGAGTCAGTTGAAAATAACACACAAAATTAATATCCTTATTTACTATTTTGTAGAAAAACATTTGAACAGGTTAATTTGTATTCAAAATCATGCAACTTTTCGTGAATAATGGAAGAGTTTGTAATGCAATTTCTACTCTATCCTGGGGGAAAACGAAAAAGACCGCCATTAAAAAAAAACGATATTGCTTCAAAGATATTGATCTCGTGAGAACCTCTTTATTAATAACAGTTTTTGTTCCTTCAGTGCATAGTATACGATAGCTCGTAGATCGTATTTTTCAGGAAATAGTCAAAATAATCTAAGCGGTCAATTATCACCAGTATCATAATCGTTCCTCGAAATAAATCATCGGAAAAATTTGATTTCATCTTTGGAATTCCAATTCGAGTGATAACATATTCTTTCTGAACTAGGTATATAAAAGCAAAAGGCGAGCTTCATTGTTTTAGTTTCATATTTTTTAAATCTCATTATTTCATATCGTTTCAATTCCAGGCACTCTGATATAAAAAAAAATTCATTCTCCAATCAGGGAATTGTTTTTTTAGAGTGGGAAAAATTGTTTTGCAAATAATTAAAAAGTAGAGGGTGGTCCCGCATTTTGTGTGTAGGGCCCCGGAAATCGTCGGTCCGCCACTGAGGTGCTGAGGTGGACAATAAAAATATTTATGTACGAAATGTCAAATGAGAAGAAGTTAAGTAGATACTAAGGTTCTATTCTCCTGAACTACACAAATACATGGCATAATGATATACAAGGTGTGGCGTAATGAATGGAGATAATATGTTAGCTGCGCGTAGAGTACTATAGGGCGATTCAGAAAAATATGTTTTATGTGTAGTAAAAGTCCCTCGGTTTCTAGATTTTCGACATCGTCGAAAATTAAAAAACATTGCACCCTTTTAGGTGGCAAGACTACAAATGAAGGAATTTTCGCAATTTGGTTTTTGGATAGTATACCTGGATAGATGTGCTTTCGAGGTTAATTTTTGATTTTTGGGGTGCAAGAATAGTTTTTTTTTTCAAAAATGAAAGATTTTTCTGTTGTTTCAGATTTGGTTTCGATATGGATAAGGTGGAAGTAATTATATTTGAATGAATAAAATACCCTTCAACATTAATACATAATATAGTCAGCTCAGTGTGTAAACAAACTTCATTTAGTCTGGGTGTCAGGAAAATTGTGATTAATATACATAGAGTTACCAAATAAGTGCCAAAGTTTTTAGGGGGTATTTCCTTGGTGAAAATTAAATAGTCTTTCATGTAAATTAAAGCTCTAGGCCTTTCCCCAAAAAAGTTACACGCTGTCATAAATTCGCGTTCTATTGCTCAACTTGCTTTCCTCGTTGCGCAGAAATAAGCACGTTACGAAAAATCATGTTTTCCCAACTGAATGCACAAATCACTATTTTATTTCGTAACTAGTAACGAGAAGTAAAACGATTCAAGACGTCAATGATTTTTAAAAAGTGTCACTTAATATATCAAAATTATTTTTTTGTAAAGAAAATTTTAATAATTTTCATTCTATTTATGTTATATATACTTAGTTTGTATAATATAAATAGAATGAAAATTATTAAAATACTTAGTTTGTATTGACAAATTGTCAATGAAGTGTCAGAAGTTTTTTGAATTTCTTTCTCATTTTTTCAATTTTATACTGAATAACCACTGGTATATCTATGGGAGATGATTCCCCAACATAAGGGTCCTGTAGCGTTCCTCGAACAACTGAAGAACAGAAGAATCATCACTTGGAAGACTGGACCTGGTCGAAAGACCCTCCCAGTCAAAAGCAAGATTTGACTATTATTAATTTGAGTATTGAAGGCATTTCTAACCACGAGGGTGATCCTCCACCAAGATCAGCAGAAGATTTTTGACGTAGAGATGATATTCCTCCCAGTGCAATAAGGACAAGTTATGTACCTATGATTATTTAATTTTTTCTTCAGTCACCATCAAGTCTTCGAATAAGTTTTGATGGAAGCTTTATTATTCACTTTTTTTCTCGTTTTCTGCTCTGTTTCTTTGTTTCAGATATTATTTCGAAATGGGAAGAGCATACTGAAGGAAGCCCTTCAGTATTAAAAGCTTATTCTGTAAACAAATTTGACATCACTACACTACTCACGGGGAGACAGGGTTTTTTCACTGAGGTTTTTCCCCAAGCTCTTGCATCATACTCCAAATTGTATGGTACCCCGTTACACTAACCTTTGCTAAAACTCATGCATATGCTATATTGTTTGATAACTAAAAATGTATTGCTGACATTCAAAAGAATACATACATACTTAGTATGTAAAACTCCACTTTACTCTTCAATACATATATTTTTCCCATTTAATTTTATTTATCGAAATTTCCTGTTGATTCCATCTTAGATTGGTTGTGTGTATGTCTGCCAGTAATATATTTTTTGTCAAAAATATCCCTTCAAAATATGTTCATTCTGGTCTGATATTAATAAATTACCTTCGCTAGGATGTCATAATCATTTGTTATAATACGGACCCTGTATATATGTACTCAGAGAATAAAACTGAATTGTGGTATTGAAGTTTGGAACCATCAATAACTTTCCTCAAAGTTATAAACATAGATTCATGTTTATTACTCTGAGGTATCCTCATCTAGTTAATCAAGGCAATATATATCAAAAATAATTAGAACGAGCCTGGGCATATTTAGAATACAGAAAGAAGTCTCAATATCGAAAATAAATCTGAACACGAAAAAATTCATGATATCACCGGCCTTGCCCCACAAAATGATGTACGTATACTAAATATGAATAAAATTGTGAATGTTCTGACTCATGGTACGCAATATGAGCATAATTTACATATGATATGCTCTAAGTCTAACGAAGAATGATGTATTGATTTGAGCCTATGAATAATTTTGTTTGAGAAATAGCAAGGTATCTCCGAGTAAGTAGGAATTATTATTAATGTTTCCTCCTCGTTTGACAATCTATGATTTTGATCTATTTCATTCACCATTTCTCCAGATCCAGTAGTGAATAGATTTGGGATGTTGAAATTCTTTGGTACAGTCTGTTTCCAGTATGCGGGTCACTGGATTTTGTGACTTATTCATCGATAAAAATCAAAAAGTGAACCATGATTTTAATAGTATTTCCCACTTGGAACATAAATACATGGGATGGCCATTGCAATGCTACGAATGCCTTTGTCATAGTACACACACATTTGAAACTTCTCTGTCTAGCGCGTCACTAAAGGTGTATGCACTCATACAGATTACTCTGACGTGACGTGAGCCGACGTCGAAATGCGCATAATTCAAAAATCTTAACATAGGATTTTGCGCGAAAACGTTCAAACTGGTCTGACGTGACGTGGGCTCATGTCACGTCACAGTAATCAGTATGTGGTGGCAACAATGTCCGCGTCAACTATTTTATTGTGATTGGCTACGCTAAGCAACTAACTCACTTCAGTCTTTGAGCAACAACAAATGTTTATTTTCCATATTTATTACCTTTTCAAGTTACAAATGGCGTTAATCAGAATCAAAAACACATTAGTCAAAATAAAATTGGCAACATCAATTTCAAACTGGCATTGATCAATAGAAAATTGGCAAAAATCAATTTCAATCTGGCATTAGTGAATTGCAAATTGACAATAAACAAAATCAAATTGGCAATTCTGAATTTGAATTCTCCATTGAAATACATAAGATGTTAGTGAGAAATCATTGAATGATATACAGATTTAATAACGTATCTAATAACCGAGGGGTGAACCGGTCATGAAAATGTTGTACACCACAATTCAGACAATTCACGCAATTCCTATAATAGCATATAAAACAATTCAGACAATTCAACAATTCACACAATTCAAGAAAATTCATGGCAATTCACGGCAATTCACGGACAATTCAATACAATTCATGGCAATTCAATACAATTCATGACAATTCAATACAATTCATGACAATTCAATACAATTCATGACAATTCAATACAATTCATAGTTATGTATTTTTTTTTTGAATATATATTTTGGGAATTTTCTTCACATCACACTATGAGAGGTCTGAAACCACTCAATAATATATCTTATAGATATAGCCAGATAGTAGTTAAGGCTAACTAAGGCTAGCTTACAGAAATTGCTTCTATCCATGGATATCCTATACTTCATTGTTCGATGTACTATTAACCTCCCCTCATCAACATAGTTATATAGTTATATAGGCTGATTCAAACAACTTTGAAATTCAACTGAATAAAATGTTGTGAAAACGACCTAATATAGGATAAGAGCATTCCCTTCCATAACGACAATTTTGAAAATTGAGGTATAAAATTGTATGATCCGAAAAAATACTTTCAGGTAAATTTTTTTAAATTCCCTCAGCAAATGGCTCTAGAGTTATTCTGTGCATAAAATCTTTTTGGTCAAAATGGGCAACCCTAATATTGAATACAACAGAGCGTACCCGTTCGTAACGACAATTTTTGTAGGTTTTTCCAAATTGAGTTATAAAATTTTATGAAGCGAAGAAATACTTCTAGGTGGAATCTTTTGAATCAGTACCTTCTATCAAACGCAAATTGATCGAGTAGTTGAAAAAAATGGTTACTGTACAAGCTATTAATTTTAAATCATACATCAACATGTCGAGTTATTTTATGGAATTTTATGAAAGTATGTGAAGTACTACAAAATAATAACACAACTTACCAGGTTTCAGAAACATGGTGCGTTGAAATCAAGATTGTGTTCTCATGAAAGTTGTTCGTTCAATTTATATGGAATAACAAAGAGCTTACAGAATAACCATCAAGAGATTCGACACACGTGCTGAAATATCTATGTCTACTTTTTGAGTGCTGAAAACAATTATTAATATTATTAATTCATCTTCACTGATTAATCAACTGAAAATATATCCCTCTCCGAATTGCCCAATTCGGTGATCCTTAGTGTGTACCTACATATCTAGGAATTCATTCAACGCGGACCTTAATTATTACATTACTAAAGCTCTATTGATTACAAATGGTATAAGCGAAATATATGATTTATATATTATTTGAAACATTAGATAAATGTTTCAAATAATTTTTATTTTAGACTTGGAGAAACATCTCCAAGCGAGTCTCCAAGTCTTAGATGAACCTCCGAATGATCTTTGTCAGGTTGAGAGGGAAGAAGCTGTGAATATATAATTGACATTATTGCAATCGATATACCGATATAGACCGACATTTCGAATTAACATCTTCTCAGAAATTATAAAAGTGTTAAAAATGAGGTTGAAATAACCAAAATTATATGATATGCATTGAAGAAAGAACGCCCGTTCTTAACAATGATTTTAATGGGTTATTCCCAACAGAGTAATAAAACGGTTTCAACCAAAGGAATCGTTTCAGGTACCTGCTATTGAACGCAAAGAGATCGGGACCAATATTCACCAATATTGTTGGTGAATAGTCCCTGTACAGGTTAACAATGTGTTTTGATGACTGTTCATGATGTAAAATGTTATATCGAACCAATTTACTCTATTCTCAAGAATGCACATGTCTCGAGAAAATTTGAAATTTTTAACTTTGAATCCCTTCAGTCCCCCCGTACGGGCTGACAATGAGCTTTGATGATTTTCATTAGTATAAATCAAGGTATGAATAATATCCGATTGCACCATATCTCATTCTTTTTCCAAGAGAAACTCAAATCCTAAAACGAGCATTAATATCTTTTTCAGAACTGTAAGAATTGTATACTGAACAATACAGTTATCCTTAGAGCGCGGCGTTGACAGATTGTAACTGTGGATGAAAGAAACCTGGCTTCACACCCGTAGGAAATTATTGTGTATCAATAAGAAATAATGAAAAAATTAGATGTTGTATAATTCTTAACTGCTCAATCTTATATCACTTTAATTCAAATCACAGAATACAGCAATTAAAATATGACTATATACATGTCCATATACATGTGCAAACCTCCCTTTCTGCTTCCTAATAGTTGGACAGGTTGGACACCTGTGAATTGCAAGACAGCGAATCGCCCAACAATTAGAAAATGCATTGCAATTCATAACAATTCCAGACAATTCATGAGAATTTTCGAATAATTCACGGAAATTAATAGTTCAGAACAATTCTTTATAATTTACGACGATGGGCAAGTTTCCTAAAATTCCAAAATCGAATTCAAATTATTTATGGAAACCCATTTCCATTAGTTATCCAACACGTAAGAGATTCGCTTCAAAATTCAGATATACACCCTTCGAAACTTAATAAACATTCGATTGTGTAAAAGCGTGTAACGTAGAATGCCCTTACTACAGTCTAGTAATTTTTGTCAATTCGACACCAGTGAAACCGATCAAGAAAATATAGAATTCCATATCCACCGAAATATCCACATATTACAAAAAAAAATTTCTGAATTCTATACCTTAGAACATATCCATGTTCTATAAGAGAGCTCTTCTGAAATCACAATTTCCGACCAAATGCAATGTGTTAAAATTTAAAAAAAATAAATTTCCATATATTTATTTGAGTTATAAAAATTCTTAGATTTTGAAATTTAGAAAAATAGCCCATTCTCCACAATTCACGACAATTCTCAACAATTCCTGACAATTCACACAATTCTTGGCAATTCACAACAATTCTTGACAATTCACCACAATTCCTGGCAATTCATGACAATTCTCAACAATTCTTGGCAATTCAATTCAATTCATGACAATTCCTGCAATTTGTACACCACAATTCACGACCGGTTCACCCCTCGCTAATAACTAATTAAAACCATTTGAGAATAACGAATTTTCCCAAAAAATGTTATCTTCCTTATCCAATGCAAATGAAATGAATCTTTGGATATGAGGGATGAATTTTGCACAATTAACAACAGTTAGCTTACCAATATTCTTATGAACGATATTCTCTAATCTCTGCAAATTCTGGGTTCTACCATTTTGTTTCATTTACATAACAGAAATAGAAGATAACCATAATCGTTCATTTTTTTAATTATTTATCATAAAAAGAGACGATTTCAGACCCTCATTAAGTTTCAGAATCAACGTTTCTTACTGTTCACTGTTTGGATATTATTTATTTCATTTCGCAAACTATGCAAAGATTTGATAGACTCCGAACACTTAGTAATACTTTCGAAGTGTTGCAACCAGAAAATGTCATTATTTTTCAACGAGAAAGACAGAGAAATAGATCTGAAATACTTATTTGTGCAACCAGTTGGGAAAAGTATTATTTTTCGTAATGAGCGTATTTCTGCACAAAGAGCGAAGAGTGTTGCGCAATTAGTAGAACGCGAAATAGTGTTTCCCAACGTGTTTCACATAATATTTTTTATAATTTTGAACAGTATAATGCTATGAATTCAAATTCAAAGTACCAAAAACGTCTTTAATTCGCAAATTCCTTTAAAATCGTCTAGTGACGGTAATTATTCAATTTTTCTCCGTTACTATGAAAGCAAGTATCGTTTAATCATCAGTTGCGAAATATTTTACTTTGCGTAACTGGTTACGAAAAGTAAAACGTTTCAAAACGTCAATGAGTTTTGAAACGTGTCACTTTATATTTCAAAATTAGAAAAAGGTATTTATTGTCGATTAGAAATATAAAAATAAATGCCAATTTAAAATTGATGTTGAGAATTTGATTTTGACTAATGTTATTTTAATTCTGATTATCGTCAATTTAAACTTGAAAAGATAAAGAATTCCCAGAAATAGTAACATTTTTCTCTAAGAATATTCAATATAATTTTGTTCTTATTTTCTGAATGCTCAATTAAGTGGTACTCATGTAGTTTATATTCCTTTCAGCAGTGTTTGTTCAAAATTAGCCTGAGGAAATTAAAAATTGTGATACGGAAAATATATCCATGTTGTTTATGGTTATAATAGCGAGTGATTCTTGAGCTCAAAATGTGAAGAAAACTCAATATCAACTTAGGTCCCAAAATCCAAAATGCACCCACGAGTGGTAGAACCTCTTCAACATGACCTCCAAAATCCAATCAATTTGCGATAGCTTTCTCAAAATTTGGTGGATTAAAATGAAATTCAGTATATGGGAGTTTGAATGAATTGAATCATCCAGTGATAAAAAATTGACTTCTTCTCATCAGTGGCGGATTCTGTAGAAGGGGGCGAAGAGGCTTTCATAAAATTACTTGTAATTTTTGAGTGGGTGATCTTATTGAAATTTCAATTAAATAAATAGACCACTAGGTCGCACTAGCGCGCAACGTTACAGTGTGAGACGTTGAAGTGACCAGACGTGTTTTGTGATCTCTCGAGTACACGACAAAGGAATTTGAACACTGATTATTCGGGAGGGTTTTGTGAATTGAGTTTTGTTGTGTTGATTTGTATACAGTCTGGATCGTTGGTTGCGCAAATCACATCAGGTGAGACTTTTTCTATATAATAATTGGTTATTTCTGTTCTGTTTTCTCTTATTGATATTTATCTCCATTGTAAAAACTAAAGACGTTTAGCCATGTCGGAGACGTCAGATAATGAGGGTTCCTACATGGAAGCCACCGATGCTGAAAAGTTCAGCGACGGCGAACCCGAGGAGCTTGTAAAGCTGAATGAAGAAAATGGGCAGTTGAAAGCTCAAATTATCAAACTGACTGAAACTGTGTCACAGTTGGTCGGTGAGATGCGCCTCTTGAGATAGGAAATGTACAGAAATAATATGCCGAAATCCCCCACATATGCCGCAATCACAAAACCGGAAGCGGGTTCCAAAAATAATTCCCTTAAAAGAATTGTTTCTCAATTCGAATCAAAGAAACATCCCGAAATAAAGAAAAATGTTGCAACGCCAGTTGCGAAGGCCCAAAACGCGCCCCCAACTAAACGCACGCGAAAAGAAAGCTCCTCTTCTGATGAGGAGACCGTCAAAAAGACAACGGGAGTGCCCCATCACGATGATGGGCACATCAGATTGAGAAGAGATCTCGAAAGTTCTATATATAAATTCAGTTATAACCGGGCTACCGTAGTGAAAGACGGAATCAAGATTATAACCACAACTGTAGATGACTACAGAAAAATAACTAAATTCTTCGACCAACTTAGAAAGGAGTACTTCACATACCAGATGGAGGAGGAAAGAAAAATTTACGCCGTTATTAGGCATCTGCCAATAGACGCAGATCTAGAATTGATAAAAAATTACCTGAAATTCCAGGGACTCGATGATCTGAAGTGTCTAAAATGACATCAAACAAAACGAGAAAGCCGATACCATTATATCTGGTTAAAACACAAAAGAAGGAGATATTCCACATCCGACGACTCTACAACCTCTGTATTGTAGTCGAACCCAAAAGGATTAAAAAGAAGGCAGAAAGTCTAAGCCAATGCTTCAGCCAAAGGTACGGACAAGCACAACACAAATTCTCCTTCCCGTGGAGATTTGTGAAGTGTTCGGGAAACCATAGCAGCAAAGATTGTGAATTCACCAGGAAAGGTGAAGAAAGAAACGCTACATGCGTTTTATGTGAAGAAGAAGGCCATCCAGCAAGCTACAAAGGATGTAGCGAATTTAAGCTGGCGACCAGAAAGAATATTTTCTCGAAAAAAATGTTCAACAAGATAATGTTGAAAACCGAAAGGGAAATGAAGAAAAAGCTCCACACATTATTCAGTCAACTGAATTAATGGACACTAAGGATATTAGGAAGAAATCCCTCAAGATAATCGCGTGGAACATGAACGGGATCAACACTCGGAAAGCCGAGATAGAAGAAATAATATCAGAGAGCCAACATGATATTATAGCCCTACAGAAAACAAGAATAAACTGGAACAGTCGACTGAATCTCATGAATTATGAAACATATAGATGCGACAGACTTACAAACACTGGCGGAGGAGTAGCAACATTGGTGAGAACAGATCTGAAACACTACTTCAAAAGTAGATCGTACAAAATAAAAGGAGAAACAGAAACAGTGACGATTGTTACCGAATAAAATCGACAAAGAGTCGAAAAACCTCGGCATTTAAGCGACCACAAAACAACTTATTGGAAGAAGAGATAAACAACATGTTGGAAGGAACCAAACCGAAAATCTGCATCGGAGATTTCAAATCCCCATTATGGAACAGCAGAACAGAGAATAGAAATGGCAAAAGACTCAAGGATTTCGCCGAAAAACAAAATGCCATAGTGATTGGACCGGAGCTACCGACATATCTTGCTTTTGGCATAGGAATACCAGATGTAATAGATATCGCGATATTGAAAAATATGACTCAAGAATTCTCGATTGAGACTTTGGAAGATGGAACCACAATCCCGTGGAATTGACAATTGGAGAAGAACCAAGAGAAAAACTGATGGAAATAAGAGAATATACCAATTGAGCTAAATATATTGAGCTAAATATATTCAATTGAGCTAAATATATTCAATTCAATTCAATCGGAAATAACAGAAATCCCAACAATAATCACTCCAGAGTATCTGGAATGTGCGGTTGATAAACTGGAAGAGATTATATTAAAATTCGATGTATTTTTAAAGACCTTATTTTAATTTGATAATTGTTGAGGGGGTCCTTGTTGGTCTGGGTTAAAGAGACTCAATTTAACAAAATGCCGACGTTTCGATTTATTTAAAATCGTCTTCAGGGCTCTACAATAGATGATACACATTAAGACGCTATTTAAAGAAGGTAGCATTACAAATCAACAAGAAAAATATCAATTGGGAAGGAAACATATATAGGGAGTTTTGTATACGAACAAACCACTAAAGCAAGCAAACATTAATGAAGGGTAAGGGAAAAAAAAGATCGAACAAATTAACAACTAGGTTACATATATATAAAAATATAAAATAATCATATGTCATATGATTGACATATGATTATTCACGTTGAATATATTTCATTTTCATTTCTGATTCGAGTCAAATTCCGTAGTATGCCTGTTATCATAACATCCCTCAATTATTTATTACAGAAGACAATAGAGACCAACTGACAATGTGAGTAGCTTCAATTTATTTCATTGAAGGGTCAATAATAAATACTCTTTTTATATTTTTATATATATGTAACCTAGTTGTTAATTTGTTCGATCTTTTTTTTCCCTTACCCTTCATTAATGTTTGCTTGCTTTAGTGGTTTGTTCGTATACAAAACTCCCTATATATGTTTCCTTCCCAATTGATATTTTTCTTGTTGATTTGTAATGCTACCTTCTTTAAATAGCGTCTTAATGTGTATCATCTATTGTAGAGCCCTGATGACGATTTTAAATAAATCGAAACGTCGGCATTTTGTTAAATTGAGGCTCTTTAACCCAGACCAACAAGGACCCTCTCAACAATTATCAAATTATATTAAAAGCTAACGAAAAAAGCACGAGAAGAGTGAAGAGACCAGCACCAAGTCAACCGCATGGCGATACGCCTAAAGAAGTAAAAGATCTTATACGAGAAAATCGAAGACTCAGAAGAATATATCGGATGAATAAAAATTATCTGGACAAAAGGAACCTCAACCGTCATAGCCAAGTTCTGAAAAATGCCCTGAAAGATCTAGGAACAAGCAGAAGGAACAAAAGGGTTCAAGAACTGAATACAATTCATCATTCTGCATGGAGAATGCAAAAAAGGCTACGAGGAGAAAAGAAAAATTCCACCCCTACACGAAGAAAGGGGAATGGCGTATGCCAATACTGATAAGGCAGATGCACTGGCGGACTCGATCGAACGAGAATCGAGAATACATTACAGGATAGACGACGATAATGAAGATTTGGAAGAACTGGTTGAAGAAAATGAAGAAGAAATGAATGAATGAATTACCAGCAGTTGCTTAAATGGACAAACCAACATCGCCAAATGAAATCAGGGAGATATTTAGAAGTTTGAAGAAGAGGAAAGTTCCCGGAAGCGATAAAATAACGAATGTCATATTGAAGAAAACCTAGAAAACGTATAGCTGCTCTAACAAATATCGCGAATGGAATAATGAGAACAGAACACTACCCGTAAAAATGGAAATCAGCGGAAGTCATAGTGTTCAAAGAACCATTCAAAGAAAAGAGGTTCCCACAAAACTACAGACTGATAAGTCTACTGTCGGCGTTAGGAAAAGTAGTAGAAAGAATTATAGCCACGAGGCTAAATGAGGAAACCGAAAATCTTAAACTGATACCATCAGAACAGTCCGGATTCAGAAGAGAGCATTCAACAGAGCAACAGTTTTTAAGGCTCACAGAATACATTACAGAGGGATTCCAAAATAAACAATCTACGGGTCTTGTTTTACTAGACGTCGCCAGAGCATTCGACAGAGATGGCATGAAGGCTTAATATGTAAGATGAGATGTGCTGGATATTCGATCAAAATGCAAGTTGATCAGAAATTATCTCAAAAATAGAAGATTTTACGTGAAAGTGGAAGGAGAATGCTCCACAACAAGAGATACAGAGGCTGGAGTACCCCAAGGGTCAGTACTTGGGCCACAGTACAATATATACATTCACGATATTCCGAAGAATCCAAGAACCATGCTGTTATATGCTGACAACAGGTATAGCAACTCGACACCGCAACCCAGAAGTAATAGAACGAGTTCTACAAGAAACGATTGACGAAACAAATGACTGGTGCATAAAGTGGAAAATCAAGCTCAATGGACAAAAGAGCCAAGCAATATTACTTCAGAAGAGAAGACTGCGGCTCCCAACGAATCTAGAAGTTGGAATTGGAAAAATGGAGCCAAATATTTAGGAATAACGCTTGACAAAGGACTAACTTGGAAAAGCCATATCAAACAAGCAATCGACAAAACGAAAGCAGCGATGAATAGACTCTACCCTCTGATAGGAAGAAGAAGCCACATGTCGAAAGAGACAAAATTGAAGATTATTAAAGCTGTGGCTAGGCCTCAACTGACTTATGGATCAGTTGCCTGGGGTTTCGAGGCAAAGAGCCATATCAAAAGAATTCAGGCCACTGAAAACATGCTGCTACGATGTGCAATAGATGCACCTTGGTTTGTCAGGAATAGACAGATTTATAAGGACCTAAAATGGGAAACCATAACGAAATTATTCGAAACAGCCAAAAACCTTCCGAATCAAGAACTGAGCAGGAGACTAGTCTACGACCCAGAGGAAGACAAAAGGAGAATGCGAATTTACCGAAGGAGACCAAGGGATCAATTAAGAAGAGATTAAAATAAGAACATAAACTTATTGAAAAATCCAATAAAGTGTTATCCAATAGAGGATAAACACATAAATCTCAGCACGATAGTGTGCGAGAAGAAAACCGACTGGGAGATGCACGGTTTATAGGCAAATGCCCGGAACCAATATTCAAGAAGCAGTTAAGGGTTTTTAGTAGATCTCGAGCTCAGGAGAGTGAGAATCCCCACACTTGTTCCCCCTCAGGAGAGAATGGTTCGTCTGATTTGCAGATTTTGCAGATTTTCCCCCTGCTACAACAAAAAAAAAAACTAGCGCGTATTGACTTAGCTTACGCCACTGCTAACTAACCAAATGAGTCTAGATGACACCTTCTATGTCAACTCCCGTACTATATAGATCTTCTTGGTTTTATCAATATTGATATCAAGTCATCAAGTTTAATTCATTGAACCATAAACCAACATGGATATATTATCTGAATTTCGATTTCAAATTTCCGCAAGTGAATTTCTACTAAAATTACCGAAATGCCACCCTCTACAAGAGGAGTGGAGATTCTTCCTTCTACCTTACGAAAAACGGACTTCAAATTATATAATTTGAAATAAAAACCAACTAGGAATTCTTATTTATTCCCATCTCAAGATTCTACTTGACGATTCCGACAATCCAAAATGATCGTATGTGTATTGCTGATAGCCTAGACTAGAATCTCACGATCATCTTTACGTTGTCGTCAGTCGACGTCAATCGTAATCGTGTCGATATCGGAATCTCGCTGCTGATCAACAAAATAGTAAATACCAAAAGTATGATATATGAATTTTGTGCTATACATTTTACTCACTCTGTATTGAGTTTTGGTGCTATCAGTATTCCAATTCCGTGTATCCATTAAATAAATAATTTGCAGAAATATTAAATTCTTGTAGCCTAAACGGTAAACTCTAACTCAATAATTGAATTAATAGCTTAAAAGCTAATTATATAGAGGTCTGACTCTTAAGAAAAATCAAAGTTGTTATATAGGATCATAAATCACGTAACGTTATACGGTAGACGTAAGATAGTAAAAGAAAAATTGTCAATATAGAGTTTTCTTGCGAATTCAAAATGAATTACCTATACTTTGGTGAGCCGACGTGATTTACTAATTTGTTTGTTTTCACATCAGTGTTCGAATTCATCACATCGCATAGAAATTACAAAACTCCCTTAAGATGGCACCTGAAAAGCAATTCTTAATTTTTTTCTCAGATACCAGAAAACTCTGAGGGAAATTAAATTGAGCGGATATTCTATGGGAGTGTTAAGCCAAAAAAATTCTCTTGGGTGGTGTTCCCCTATAAACAGGTACAAAATGGCACCCCTCGAATTTGTTTCGAGAGAAACTTATATTGAACCATTAATCAAATTAATTTTTTAAAGCTTGATTAATTTTTAACCATTAAGGTTTTTTGCAATTTTTTGCTACAAATATGGGTTTTTGAGAGGAATGACAATTAATGAACAGGTAAGTACGTAACATGAGTCGTATAGGTTGGAAATATCTTCGAACTTCAATTCACCAAGGCGGATATTATGCTGACATTATAGGGAAACAATACCACAGAATTTTTTTATTGTCTTGTCGCTCCTATAAAATATCTGCTCCGTATCATCTGTGTGAGCTTTCTGGTTTCTAAGAAAAAAATTGTTTTTCAGGTGTTTAGCAATTATTCATTTACGCCCTATATGCAGCAGAAGCGGATCTAGGTTTTGTTTAGTGGAACTGTAGGTAATGAATATGAAAATTCTTTATGAGGAAAGTTGAGCAAGAAGATATTTTGAATGGGCATATGATATAATGAAAATAAATAAAAGTCGAGAATCTTTTCGATCCCATAGGCAGGAAAAAACATACAGCACAAGTGTTGAAATACTAGCATTGTCGGAAATACATATAACATCCATACAATAGACTCAATAGAGAAACAGATTCTACCCCAATGGACCACCAACAACTATCACCAAAATACTACATCAAAAAACAATCAACTTACTTTTGATGAGTCACCAGCAACGAGGATATCTTAACCACCGAGATGAAAACTGTGAACACAAAGATACGACGAGGCAACACGTGGAAATCAAGAATCACAAGCAGCTCAAATGAAGACGAGAGAAAAACCATTCAAACATCCAAAAGCCTGTACGTGTCAAAGAGACATACGAGGACTACAGAAAATAATGTGGTGTTGCCTCCACACAGTAGAAACAACTGTAACAGCGAACCTTAAAGAAACATTGGACCTATAGAAGTTGTGCAATCATCTATCGAAACGCATTCTCCAATCTGAATTCAAACACTATGGCTACCCAGAGGAGATACATTCAGCAGCACAACAGACTTACAGAAAACGAAATAGAAGATATACCAACGCGAGTCAAAGAACATATTCCAAATCTGAAGACACGAAATCAATCAGCATATTCAGAAAAAAAAACTGAAACCCTGAGACGCGCTGACAAAAATGAAACAAGTTGATAGGAAACAGTTCCTCTCATCATAGGAAGCGTGGGTATTGTTTTTCCTGGTAGTGTCATTCTTAAATCTTCGAGGTTGCTGAAAATGAACAGAATATGTTCAGCAATTTCATCAGCAGGCCCTGCTGGTCAGTTCCATTCCATTTGTGTTCGTTAAACAGGTGGCTAGTCATTGATCCAGTCGTCAGACTGAGCTGTTTGCTCTCAAGAGTCAGGAGTTTTTTGACCTCAGGACGGTCTCTCAATGAGAAGCCTCGACTGCCTGAGACCACTTCACGTGCTCCATTCAGGGGAAAATTTCCTACCTAATCATCTATTGAAGAAGTTCTTGACGGATATACGACAGATCGGCAGCGGCGGTCCCGCACCAACGAAAGCTGAGCGTTCTCCCCGCTTAGCAAGTATGTCTGCCTTCTCGTTTCCTGGAAGTCCTGCGTGCGCCGGACACCAGATAACTTCCAAAATGTTACCAAAAAAAAAAACCTGAGTCAAAATTACACTAATATTAGGTAGTAGACATATTGTAAGATAATTTTGTTGCAAGCGATGAGTATGTTTGTTTTCAAATGTTTGCAACATAAAGATCAAGAAGTATTTTGAACCATAGATCTGTGTTTGTTCGGAACTGATGTTTGTTTCTGTGTTGGTTTTCGTCATCTGGATTTTCTTGTTATGTTTGAGAGGATGATGGTATTAAATGTGTAGGCGTCAGAATATCTTATTCATCCGAATTTTGGTTAAATCACGATAAATTTTAGAGGTGAGAGTTTTCTGGAACTGTAGATCCACCTAACCTATAAAAATCGTACTTAATTTCAGCCTTGAGAAAGAAATTAATTTCGAAACGTTGGCAATAGAATAACAGTGTTTTAATAACCTACTGTCCCCACAGCCCACTAAATATAATAGAGTTACCAGAGCCCAGCTCTCGCAGAACCTCCCTGCATTCCTCTACTGAGTGTGAGTTGACCCTTTACTTAGAAAGGGATTTCAAGGCTCCTTGACTGTTACAAAAAATTCAGATGTGTTTACCGGAGTACCCTATGGGCCCCATAGGGTACTCCGGAGAATATCCCCATAGTATGGGGATATTCTCCATTGTGCAGACCAGAACAGCTACAGTTCAATCTACCTTTACAGTAGTAAAGCATACTGTTCATCCTTGGGGGATGGACAGGCTGTGACGAGGTGCCACAATTCCCACTCCAGTCCCTATGGGCATCACAGAGCCATCGGTGAAGCAAGTGGGACCTTTCCAGAAGTAAAGCATACAGTTCAGTCTGTACTATAAAACAATCCTTTCCTAGAAGGATGGACAGGCCGAGAAGAGGTCCCACAATTCCCACTCCAGTCCCTGTAGGAATCACAAAGCTATCGGTGAACCAAGTCAAGTGGGACCTTCAGGAACGAGAAGCCTGTTTGTTGAAGGCAGAGCCTACACCAAACTATAGATCATGTCTCATTATGACCATTATGTACAATAAAAAGTACCAAAAATTCAAAAATCGTTATCTAATGAATATCTGACCGTTTTGTAAAATAAAAGTATTCTTCATATTTTCGCCGTTTTCGAAAATTTTGATGTCCAAAAATAAAAAATTTCTGTGGAATTCGAAAAATTTGGTACTTTGACCCAATGCAACTATTTTTGAAAGATCCACAGATGTGTCACAGATTTAGCTGCTTATTCTGAAGGGAATTTTGTTTTTCCAGGGATGGCACAGCTCATTATGAAAACTCAAAATGTGTATATCTTTTTATCAGGATCGATTCGAAAAACATGGTATGAGAAAAAAGTGTCTCTTTTGACCTCGGGAGTCTACTGTTGAAATATTTGTACTAGTCAGAGACTCACCCTGTATTATGGGATCCTCATCTACGGCATGTATTCCTGATGTAAAATGCTCTTCACAACAGTTTTTCAATGGACATTTCGCGTGATATGATAGGTTGAAGAAATACAAATTTAGGCAAAAAAATAAAATCTACCCGGGATCACGTGTCACGTGGCGGGTACTTCGATGCGAGGTTATAAAAGTGCAAAAAAGGGGCCCGATCGATATATCGTCAATTCGATTCAGACTCTGATAGTGTTAACGTAGTAACCGTAGGTTTTGGCAGTTTTTCGATAATTGGATTTTTTTTCAATATTCTTAAAGTTGTATGTTGCTTGCTCACGTGTATCTCATGCACAGAATCTGCACATTTTGATGCCAAAAGGAAAGACGCGTATTAAGGGGTACACTAGCGTTTTACTATAAAATATTAAGTGAGCAAAGCCAAGGCTCAAGAGGGGGCTATACCATTTCAGTGGTCAATTCAGAAAGCCAAAAGTTATGTATGTCTTACGTCAGAAACCACTAATTTATTTAGGGTTTCCATTATAATTCAATTCAATAAATTCGTCATCTTGGAAAGCCAAACATATTTTCATTCGTCGAACGCGAACGGAAAAAAATTTGGAAAATGTTTTCATTAAAGAACAAATGTTCATTCATGTTATTCTCTTTCCGAGGTTGAATGTTTTTTTTCAATGAATTTCCACATAAAAATTATTCGCTTTTGGCTGCAATTCCAAACCTGCTGAAATTGAAAAAGACGTTAGTGATATGTGCTGACATCTTTTCGACGGAAGTAAAAACTATTGTAATATTCGCAACTTTTACTGATCGTTCAAGTTTGCTGGCAACACCCCACATTCTGGTAGTCTTTCCCCCTTAACCCTAATACGGATGGCGAGAAAATCCCGTGCCATAAACTTCCATCAGCTAATTTTCAATGATCGCAATAACAATCATAATGCGATTGTAATTTTTTTCCGTAGTATATGGACAAAATGACTTGCCTTCTATACCAGTTTTTCATCGGCTTTTTGTTTTTAAAGCATAATGCTTTGGTTAATTGTTGTTTATTTTCCTTAAATAGACTTTCTCAGCTTCTTTGGCTCTTGGTTTCTTCGAAATTTGGGGTTAATATAAGTTAATGTAATGTGCCAATTCGATTGCGAGCTTTCTTATGCCTTATTTCATAACGTCTTTGTGGGTCGATTTTCTTAATTTCTTTCGAATGGGCTCGATATAAAAATTTAGTGTTCAACTGGTTCATTATACGTTCTTCACGTGTATCACAATACTATGTCCTTTTGTACGTTACGAAAGTACCTATGTCATTTAACCCGAATCTTATCCTTTTTATGACATGGAATCATAATTTTGAAACAAAAATAATATCCATCTTGAAACTTATACATATGTTAATATTCTATTACACAACAAACGAGACTACATTCAATTAACAATGAAAATGACATGTTGAAACTTTGGAACATACCAAAAGCAATTTAAAAGCCAAGTGAGCAAAAAACTTTCAACAGACATAAATACACTCCTGGACAAACAAAATGTTCACCAAATTCATTTGTATATAACTTTGTTGTCTATTTGTAGCTGTTGATGGTATACAGGGTTGAACTGAAAGTTTCAATTTCCTCTAAACTGCTGAACACCTTATAGAGGTAATTAGTGACGCAATAATGGGTCTTCAAATGAGTTTCTGAAGCCTGATCTTCTCTTAACATTTTCTTGTTAAATTCACGTCAATAACTCTTTCCTGAAAGGAAATACTATTTTTCAAATGAAACTATAAAATTTATAACATTTACGATAGCACATTAAGAATAAACAGATGAAATTATGAAAAATAAACACAACCTTGTATTCTAATATTTTGAGTATTGCCTCCACGTGATCTTATCACTGCTTCCATGCGGTAGGGTAAGCTTCCAATACAAATAGCGGAATGGTTTCCGGTTGAAGATTGGGAATAAGCCTCCCTAACATGCCCACACATGACCAATTGGGATTAGATCGGGAGTATATGGAGGCCAGTTTAATCGATGGATGTTCATCTCATCAAGATAATTTGTTACAATTCTCTCCACATGGGAAACTGCTTGCGCAATTTCTTCTGACCGCATAATAAAAAAAAGGTCGCGGGTTCGAATCCTGCCCGGAGGCGTACTTTTTCAGAATTTAATAATTGTCTTCATGCCGTGAACTTCTTTATTGATAAAAAAAAACACTTGCTTGATGCAATGCTAAATTCAAGTGGAGATGAATTACATAAACACTAATAATAACATTGCTACGCAACAGGATATCCGTGTTTCTTGATTAAAAAGTAGGTATTGTTCTCAGGCCCGTTTGCACCACTGCCCTATACAAGTAGTACTTAACTAAGCTTTTTTTAAAATTAATGGACGCTTAAAATTTATTCCCAGTTGCATAACTGTGGCTCAACAGAATATTAAGTAAGGGGCTTTTTAGTTTGTCTATCTAGTGTTCGGTTTTTCATTTGGCTGCAACTTTATCCTAGTCCAATAAGGCAATTTCATTGGCTGGCCGGTTGCCGATGATTGTTGACATTTCATTAACCTAACTTTACTGTCCTATCAGGCAGTTTCAAGTAAATTATTATACATATTATTATCGAAGAGTAAGAACTCTTTTTTATCAAATTATGACTTTAGCCTTGCGGCTTTCACACTCCTCTCCAGAGGAAAATTCTCTTATCCCAGATATCTCAGATATCAAAAGGATTAAGCTCTGTTGGAGCCCTTTCCAGGTTTTCGGGCTCGTGGTGGTGGTCGGGTCCGGGTCGCTTCTCGCCTCCCTGCTGTAGGTTGGATTCCTGCTCCACCCGCACTTCCTGTCGAAGCAGACGATGTTCCTCTGCATTCCCCATGTACTTGCGTACAGTTCTCGCCGTTCCGAGCAGTACCGCCTTCTGCATGACTCTATAGATATTTTCGTCCAACTGAAGTTTCCTCAAGTTCTCTAGTAGTTTCTTCGGTATCAGGCCTGTAGATGATATGACAATAGGGATGGTCTTGACATCTTTCAGCTTCCACTGTTCCTGGTTTGCTCCTGGCGTCAGCTTAAGGGGGCGCCAAAATCAACCAGAGGTTAAATTTTTTTTTTTTTGGTTCCTCGGAAAAAATTTTTCAGTGCTAATCCATTCCCGCACGCAAATGCGTGCGGGAAAGAAATAGCAGGCGTTTTTCCCGCACGTTTTGGAAAAGTGACTCTTTGCAACTTGAAATGCGTGCGGGAAAAAGGTTGAACGCGCACGCTTGTAGAAAAAATTTATTTTCGTTCGGAATAATTTCGTTCGTAAAGCGCGGGTAAAAACGATAGGTGAGCGAGGGTTGCAAACGACATTCTTGTAAAAACAAACTTTTTTATTTTTCGAACGATTTCAACCCAAGTCATTTTATCTACTAATTTGTGGTCGAAGATTACGAATAAGCAATTAGATTTTTCCTAAGATAAGTACTTTGGGAAAAAAATATGTTTTAATGGAACCATGGAAAAAAAATAAGAGTGATTTTTTTCCTAAAGTACTCATTTTAGGAAAAAACTAATTGCATATTCGTAATCAACGACCTCGAATAAGTGAAAAAATTAACTCGGGTTGGAATCGCGATGACGAATATGCAATTATATGTTTCCTAAGAACCTTAGAGGAGAGGGGGAGCGCCATAGTGAATTTTTGCCCCGGTCAGAAAAAATCGTAGATCCGGGCCTGGTGCCTATCTAAAAGATTGTTATTATTTGGAATCGCCACATCGATGAATAGTGCTCTGTCCTCATCCTTGTTGAGCAATATGAGGTCTGGTCTATTGTGAGTAATTTTCCGGTCTGTGAGAACGGTGCGATCCCAGTAGAGCTTGTGATGTTCGTTTTCCAGCACAGCATCCGGATGGTAATTGTAATAAGGAACCTTTTTCGAAGTTAGAAGTTGGTGTTTTAGTGCCAATTCTTGGTGAAGAATCTTGGCAACAGCATCATGTCTATTCTTGTACTCCGTGCCAGCGAACTTCTGACATCCCCCGGTGATGTGCTGGATAGTTTCATGTGTCGCACAGCCATACCGACAGCTATCGTCCGCCACTGAGGCATCTTTGGCGATGTATTTCATGTAATTTCTTGTTGGAATCACCTGATCCTGGATGGCGAGCATGAAGCCCTCTGTCTCAGGAAACAACTTTCCGGAAGTCAACCAGTAGTTCGACGCAGATATGTCGACGTAATCATGGTTGACCTCGTTCTGGTGCCTCCCATGCAAAGGTTTGCCAATCAGTTTCTGCATTTTACTTGCTGCAGAGTGTTCGACGGTTTCCAAGTGATCCTGTTGTAGCTTTAATGGTGTAGAACTATCAGCAACACAAACTACTCGATGGAGTTCTGACGAAGCTGCCTTGCTCAAGAAATATTTTCGAAGTCCTTCAATTTCCTGGGACAGACGGTTGGACAAATCAACAATTCCTCTACCCCCAAGATGTCGTGGCAGCTCTGTTCGTTCTATTGAGCTTTTGTGGTGATGTTTATTGTGTTTAGTCAGCATCGTCCTTATTTTTCTCTGTAAAGCTGCTAAATCGGTGGTCGTCCAAGAGATAATACCAAATGAATAGCTCAGCGCCGAGCAAGCGTAGGTGTCAATCGCTTTTATCAGATTCTTGCTGTTAAGACCAGTTCTCATCATCCTCCTCAATCTTCGGGTGAACTCCTCCGTTAATTCTTTCTTCATCTGGGTCTGATTGATTTTTCTTGCCTGTTTTATGCCTAGATACTTGTATGTGTCTCCTTCCTTTAATGCTTCAATTTCTGCACCTTCCCTGAGTTTGAACGTACCATCTTCTATTTTTCCTCTCGTTATGTTTAGCAGTCGACATTTTTCTAGTCCAAACTTCATTTTGATGTCTTCCGAGAATCCTTCCACCATTTTTAGCATCAATTGCATTTGTTTTTTGGTAGATGCGAAGAGTTTCAAGTCGTCCATGTAAAGGAGATGATTCAGTTTCATCATAGTTCTACTGCCGCTCTTGATGGAAAATCCGTAGTCCGTAGAATTCAATCTATGAGACAAGGGATTCAGGGACATGCAGAACCACAGAGGGCTCAGCGAGTCTCCTTGGAAAATTCCGCGTCTTATTGGAATAGGTCCTGTTGTAATGGAGCAATCTGCTGCTTTCATTTGAAGACTAGTACGCCAGGTTGACATGGCGTTTTTCAGGAACTTAACAATATTGGGATCCACCTTGTAAATCTTCAAGATCGTCAAGAGCCATTCGTGAGGTATAGAATCGAATGCTTTTTTGTAGTCTATGTAAGCAGCGTAAAGATTCCTTCGCTTGGAGAACGCTTGATTGCAGATAACTGAATCTATTATTAGTTGTTCTTTGCACCCTCGGCTGTCTTTGGTGCATCCTTTCTGTTGCATGGCGATGATGTTATTCCTTTCGCAATGGTTGTGGATTCGGTTTGAAATGCACGATGTGATTAATTTGTACATCGTTGGAAGACATGTGATTGGTCGGTACTTGGATGGGTCTTCTGTATTCCTTTGGTCTTTAGGTAACAAGTATGTTGTGCCATGTGTAAGGAATACTGGCATTCTTTCAGGATTTTCAATGACATCATTTATTGCGGAGGTCAATTTGTCATGCATGATCCAAAGTTTCTTGATCCAGAAGTTCTGTAATCCATCAGGCCCAGGTGCTTTCCAGTTGTGCAGTCCTCTGATAGCTGATTTAACTTCTTCAATTGTGATCATGTCATGCTGCATCGGCTCATATTTTATATTATAGCTTCAGATTTTTCATCTTCAATCCATCCGGTATCTCCATTGAACTGAGGTTTCGTTGATAATTGTTCGGTCCAGAATTGTTCAATGGCTTCCTTTGGTGGTAACTTTCCATTTTCTCCATCCGACGATGTGAGTGACCGGTAGAAAGATTCTTCCGACTTTTCTAATGAATTATTGTTTCTTTTACGGCTATAATTGCTTTTATATCTCCTCAGGCGTTCTGCATACAGAACATCATTGTTCGTTCGGCGAATTTTTGCCCCCATGGTTTTCGCTGTCGTTAGCGCTGCACAGTGAAAAACTAGATGCAGATACAGTGAAAGCCGTTTATTACGACACCGGTTATAACGAAAATCCGTATATAACGAAGAAATTATCGACAATTGTTTGAAATTCTAAGTAATTTAACATAAAACCATTCGGACGTAACGACTTCGACTATAACGACGAAGTCGCTTATTGCGACAAAAATTTTCTAAGCTTGTTCTATTTCTTCCGTTTATAACGACGTCATCATGTGCCGAGGCTCTACACGTAGTATCGATTTTGAAAAAATTTGTTACTTATGAAGGACTAAATGACCAGAAATTATTGAACAGTATTTCTATGATTGACCAAAGACTTGAACGTGTCTATTATGAAAATTTTAGATTTAAAAAACAAAGTAAAATTACTCATTTTTTTAAGCCTACTACTGTTTAATTGTATATGTACATGAATAAGTTCGATGTTGTAACATGTACTTATTTACAGTATGAATTTGATGATCTTATCCATGTACTCGCATATGTATTCGTTATGTATGCAGTTATTACGATCTCAAAATAAAATACATAGATAATCCTATTTCTGAGTTCTTTATAAAATTTTTTGGATATAACGACCATCGGATATAACGACTTAATATTCACGGTCCCCTCAATGTCGTTATAACCGGATTTTACTGTATTCCAATGAACTTCCGTTTTGTAGGTATTCAGGTAAAACGTCCTTATTCAAGATGTCGATTATAAGTGACAGTTTCTTGGATGTATTGAGTCTTGGAGGTGCTACTCGATGAAGAGGATCTGTTCCTTCCAGTTCGGCAAAGTATCTCCTCATGTCAGAGTCAACTTGTCGGTGGAGCTCTTCCCTATCGTCCTGGTGTTCAGGCTCACTTGCGTTGTAAGATGGACTTTCAGTATCAGTTTCTTCTGCCTGTTGTTGCCCAGGCATGTGAATTTCATCAGAGGTGTTGGTGTTATTCTGTATTGCACGCTGAAGTTCTCGTTTAATTGCGTCGATTCGGGCCGTTGGTATTAGTTCATTTCTCAGAATTACGCGGTACTGGTCTGCCACTCGTTGTTCAGTGACATTGAGATTTGGGTAGACGTTGCAGAATTCCTCATGGAGCCTTTTCCTATAGTTGTTAGTGTTCTGCCCTAGTCCCGTGATGGAGTTATATATGCGCACAATAGTTTCATTCATGGACGTTGTCCACTTCATGCGCTTTCTAACTAACCCCGCTTGGGTGAGCACTGGCTGAATATCCTGCGCAGCACCTTCAGCGGTTCGAGTCGGCACTTGAATTGGACTCGTTGGTTGCTGTTGTTGCTTTGGAGCTGTAGCTTCTTTTGCAGCAGGAGTCCGCTTCCTCAACATCCTGCCATTATTATTATTATTGATTACATTATTGATAATGATAAGGATTGTCAAATAAAAGGTACCTAAGTTACACTTTTTGTGGAAGTTACCTACGTCTTATGCGAATTCGTTTTATTAATGTTGAAGAGGGACGTGAAGAAAATGTCCTCGTTAGTACGAATACGAATGGTTGCAAAGCAGGTGTTGGCAATCGACAAAGGGCACTCAACTTCTCAACAGAAGAAAAAAGTTCGTTGCTTACTTCAATACATATATGATTTTAGACAAAAATTTGAAAAAAAATACTGATGGAATTACAATAAAGGCAAAAGAAAAGGCACTCAGTAATGAATTCATTACATTCTCAAAATCCATCAAAACCGGGAGGTTCTGAGGCAGTCCAAAAAATTATTTTAGGTTAGAATCCCGTCCTCAAATATTTAAGTGGTCATTATAGGAGCACTTGACTTTAAGGTTGGCCTTAGCCATTTAAATGTCAGTAACCAGCTGGTGCAATGTAATTTAATTCAAAGGCTCATTTTAATGGGCACGTGCTTGGCGCAAACGGGTCTTAATGTTATAAATTGTATGGTTCCATTTGAAAAATCGTGTTTCCTTTCAGGAAGGAGCTATTGACGTGAATTAAACAGGAAAATGTTAAGAGAACATCAGGCTTCAAAAACTCATTCTGTCCAGTTTTTTTTTTGTCCAGGAGTGTACATTCGTAGTACGAACGACCCCTGAAGCATTGTGAAATTCGGCACTATACCACTGGCCTCAGTTTGTCCTTATGTTGTTATAAATCGGACTTATACTAGTCAAATTTAATTAGACCATTTTTTGACTGTCCCACTTCATTTTAATCTCAAATCATCAACATTTCTACGAGGCTTGGGGGGGCGTTATTAACTCCTTTATACCTACCCCTAAATCCTTGATGCGCCAGTGATATTTAGGTATAGGTAGGTACATCTGCGAGGTTAAGAACAAGATATGAATTTTTTATTATCGATAATAGGATTTTGACTAAAAAACGATTGTTATTTATTGTCCAATAATGGACAGTTGAATAAGTTTTTGTAGCCGTTGAAAAAAGCTTTAAGAGTGCATGTTCTAGTTTGGAATTACCTATTTCATAATTAAGATATTCTTCAAATTCTGAATGAACCAAGAAATTCTGACGTGAATATTATGATGATTAATCGGATATACAGAACTGCATCATTGTGATGAATAAAATTATAAGAAATTACGATATAATTCTCCAATTTAATAAGTTGAAGCAACCTTCAGTTATGAGCGGTATGAATAATACTGATCATGTAATTTTCCATATCCTTGAAGAACTCGAAGGTAGAGAGAAGTAAAACAATCCACAACTTGCATTTCGGCCACAAAAAAAATTCTCGTAAAAAAAAATAAGGCTAATTTCCTTCAGTATCTGACACATTTTGCTGCAGTCCCTGACCCACAATGAAGATACCAGGAGAAAATTATTGAAATTAATGCAGAATAAAGCAGTGTTGAAAGCAATATCAACAAAGTTCTCAAAAGTCTCACGCTTGGAGTAATATATGCTTCACATTAAACGTCTGTCTAATAAACAATTTTTGCATATTTTTGCTGATGAAAAGATTTCATAAACAAAAATAAAGAAATAGTGAGATTTGTACTCCACTAATTGTCGAAGCTTGTTAATATTAACGGATTCTCAATGGAATATATTAAAATTCATTTCATAATAGGCTCTTGAAAAGTATTTAAGAACCGAATACCACTGGTTAACTTATTCTACTGAAAATTTTGGTTGAAATGAGACATTTCGAAAATTTGTATCCCGGGATTTTTCTCTAAATTCAACAAACAGAAATAATCCGTTGTGAATGAAAAGAATCTTTAGATTTAACTGATCACTTTCACAAAATTAGATTAATTTTAAATAGGTAATCTGAAACTACAATAAGCTAAAGTTCGACTCAAACCCTAACTGAATCAATTCCCATTGAATAGCCTTTCAGCCCTGAGTTTTATATCTGCATATGATATGAATCTGATAATTAATATAAACATAAACTAGGATCATTTTTTTTCAATCAACACTACAATACAAATATGCCTTACGAGTAGGAAAAAAAAATTACTCACCCGGTTACTGCCGCATGTCACGCCACAATTCACTAATGTGAAGCTGTTTCGTTTTCGTATCGCGAGAAAATTGTGTACTAGGAGGGAATTATTTAATCAGATGGAACATTATTAACACGTCCAGAGCTTAGCTTTTATTTTGGTATTGTTTGTATTGCCACCGTTAATGCACATTGACGTAGATCATCCTCTAATCAATCAGAATATGGAATAATAGATACATCACATAATTATACAGGGCACAGAAGATTCTTAGGGTAGAAAAAATCATACATGTTCATAAATAATAACTCTCGAACAAGGGTATGTTGAATCCTTGAGCACATCTCTTCGTATAAGAATCTGAACCACATTTCACCCGTTTCTACAGCAGAAAGATAAATCTTTGAAATGAGTTTTTCTAAATATAATTGTACCTAATGAAATTTTCAACTCAAATATGATGTTTTTTTCGAAATTTTCAACTATGAAAATGAAATACTTATTGATCACAATAGCATAAAATAAAACCTATGCAGAAGGAAAACGGGGAAAACGAAATTCTTCGTGCAATTTACAGATTGCAGATTATTGGCAGAGGGGACACAGTATTCCAACGGTGCTCGCTCACATACTGGATGATATCACGAGCGTTTAGGATAATGGTTTGGTTTCTGCTCCGGTTCTTTCAGTTTTCGCTAAGGCCTGCCATACCATCAATCAGAGCCTCCTTATTTGTGCTAAATCACAATATTACAGAGACCACCCAAAATACATATTGAATTCCTTAAATTTTTTTAGATGGCAGAAGAGAATATGTTATAGTTGGGGGAGAGAAATCATAACGTATCCTAATAAGAGGTTCCTCACGGTCACTTCTCATTTACACAATGGATTCCGTTAGTTCTATCAAGTTTTGTTGATATCATTTATTCGATGATGGTTATTCATTTTGGTTTTTATCCGCATGCGCTTGGGCTGCATGTTCAGAGATTAACAGTGATCTTAACTCGATTATACAATTGGAGAAAAACCACAACCTCCATATAAAACCCAACAAAACAAGTCTAATCTTTCTGGTAGCAAATCTTCTGTTTCCAGGGCTAATTTAACGACTATAACTTTTATGGCCACAATTCTCCAGCCTCAAGAAGAGGTAGGAACCCAAGTATTAGTTGTTGATAATATGATAATCAATGGAAATTCCCCAACCATGGTTGCATTGAAATTCGAAGGGTATACACTTTTTTTGTAGGGTAGTCGTCACATCCTGAACAATAGTTTGTATAGTCATGAATACAAACTGTCCTGAACTGATGTTCACACTACATAAATCGATAAGAATAAATGTAGAAAAATGTACTTTTTTTTGTTCACAAAATAACCTTCATACAAATGAATAAATTTTTGACAAATCACATAACGTCCACTCGGTGAATACCAGAGATCGGTCAAATATCAGTGTACCTCGTCATTGCACATAGGGTTCAAAATTTCATTTTGTTACCAGCCACCCCTCATTTAATAATTGTGTTTATAATAGCGTCATACTCAGGTCAATCGGTCATTTCTGGATTCACGTCAGATACTCAATTCATTTGCTTCTTCCATAAATTAATGTAAGGATATCATATAGCTGACATTTAACCTTATGAGAGTGATTTATTATCATTATTATATTGTTCTAACCGTCTAACTCTTGCTGCATCTTTCATAACTTCCTTTAGGAAAGGTATCGTACAAGAGGGTGAGTTGTTTCTGAGCTCCTTCAGATTCAGCTTGAGAAAACCAAAGGTTTTGATTCTGACTCTGTCTGCAACCGAATAATATAACATAACTTACTTTATTGATCCTGTAGGACTCTAAAAAGTGATAGGTCGAGAAAAGAAAAATTACAAATCATGATAACAATCATTTACACTAGTATATAGAGCTGAATAATTGGAAAAATATTCCTCTACACTGCTTGCTCGAATTCCACAAGATCTTGTTCTGAAACAACCAGCAAACAATATCAACAAAAGACAAACCAAATGTGCATGTCATTCATGTAATAGCGGTCCCAATACGGACCCCTGTTGAATCTCTAGCTCTATATTGTATTCTCTTCAAAATTGATTGACTTTGATCTATCATTGAGGAAACTACTCAACTGGTCTAAGAATATAACCCCAAAAGCTCACATTGTAGCACTTGTCAAGAATAAAATTCGAGGTAGAGGATGTGTTCCGTGTTCTACTCCTATTTCTGACAGAGCTTGCATAGGGGGTTCCATCAACTATACCAAGTTTGTGCAGGGGAGCTCTGAATCAGTATCGTCAGTATGCTGCAGAGACAGCTATGAGAGATCTAAAGAATTCAAGCCAAGGAATGAGCATGTTCGAGTAAAGCAACCAAGGTCAGCTACGCCAATACTCAACGACCTTAGGGTCTTCCCTGGCTGGTGAATCTGATATTTCATCACCTCTGAAGCCTGACGGTGCAGATACCCATCCAAATGAGTTACAATCTGTTAAACCGTATTGAATGTGACAGTGCAGACCACTCAAGTACATAGGCCTTACTGTATTTTTCAGACCCAAGAAATTTGATAGCAGCTTGGCTATCCATTAGAATTTTTACCGACCTTCCAGTCCAGCCAATATCAAGAAGGTGAATAGCGAATATTTCCATCTATGTATAACGTATTCGCAAACCTACCTATGTTGGTAGTGAACTCAGACATCTGTGGCCGCATTTAGTTCTGGAGCCGTTTGTAAACCAGCACGTTTCCTGAAGATCCTTGTGATTAAACCAATCGTCCTTGCTGGGGACCAGGACGTTAAAAGTTCTATTTCCATGCCCAGCACTGACCTATTTCAGCCAGGAGGTTGTTAGGCATAAAAAGCAGAACCAATATGTACATAGATTCGTTTTAGTTACGAAATCTGTGATTTGCCAGTCTAGTCAATCCTCGCCTAAGTATATAAGGAGGTGTAATTGAATATCCATGGCTAGAGTAATGCCTCGTTTATATTATCGCCGAATTGGGGAATTCTCCTCAATTTGGGTTATCACTACATATGAAAGTTTAAACTGAATAATTATGAGTTTCATTGATGATTTTTTCAAATGCACCTCGGAAACTATTCAAAATCATTCTTCAAATATGGGTTTTTAAAATTTAAATCGCTTGTTTTCGAGTTTACGATTTGGCAACAGCGCCTACTAGACAATTAAAATAACAATGTCCGATCAGCTTGTTTATAACATAACAGCTGTTGATTTACAGGCGGGTACTTACTGGCGAGCTTCAACTGCAACCGGCCATAAAAAATCCCATAAAATTTTACGACCTCCCTCGTTCGTCGCAGACTTCATAGACAGCCATCTTTGTCTATCTCATCAAGATAATGTATTTGCTGTCCTTTATTATCAAGGCATATTTCAGTCGATGTTGCCAACTTGTGCAATCGAAATGAAACGCTTTAAATGTATACCCATTTTTATTTTTCATTTTTAAGTGCTTAAAATAATTTTTTCGGGAAACGGTTGAAATGGTTATTTCAAAATGTGACGTTTCAAAGATATATCATAAAAAATTCATAATTTTCGTCAGACGGAGTATTCCCTTAAGTAACGTTCCGAACAAATCGCTCAGGTTTTATTCTGGCGTATTCGTCCGTATTCTGCGAGTATCTAAAACAAGCGTATAGCCTGGTCAACACTACTCGTGTTCGTGCTCTTCGGTTGGTCTATAAGAGTGGTGTAGCTCGTCATTGACTCGCAAAGACCGCTTGTTGTCACCCACATGACTCTTAAGCTGATAGTGGAGCTATGGGTCACATTACTCGCAAACCACCCGAGTTACATACCCTGTACAAAGCTCGTAGGCAATATTGCTATTAGTTTTTATAGGTTTTTTCATCGTAATATAAAGCAACCGAAGTTGTTTACGTAAAATTTCAAAAATTTTCTACAAATTCTAATAGAAACTTTTTTTACAGCTATACCCACAATAATTGATGTATTTGATTTCTCTACATGTGGTATTGATTCGGCCTAAAGAATTCCAGTTTCCTTACACTTAGCTGCTCTTCCTCTTACCAATTTTGACTGATGGTTTGTATTTCCAGAAGGCAGCTTGGGTGGCAGCATCGTCACCACCACTCAGCAAAGCACATGCTTGATTTTAATACTCGTATGGACCAAGTGAACTGACAATTATTGCATTTGGATCATCAACAAATGGAATGAAATGAATGACAAGACGCCGTCAGCATATTACTTACTCAATCCGTGGTGGTATGGAAAACACCCCTAGCCTTGGCATTTCCCACCAGCGATTATGAAATATTACAAATACAACAGATAATGTTTTCATGTAATTCTAAATAAATATTAATCTGATTTTGATGTAAGTTTGGGATGGAGCCTATATTCTAGGTTTTCACAGAAATTTTGGATCAGAGTGTTCAGAGATGAAGGAGTGAGAAGTGTTCAATTTTTGCCTATACATTCATTTCAATGATGTTCAGGGTGTCCGCCAAAAAATACTATACCTTATATGCGAAACTACAGAAGCTACCGAAAATAATTTCAAGTAAAATTTGTTTGAGATCAATAATTCAGTAATACAATACGACTTACTTTGTGTACACAGTGGCAATACAAACTTACCTTTTTTTAAATGGAACACCCTATATTTCATTAGACATTTGAATAGAGCTTAAGAGGACGAAATCATATGATATATAATTATATAGTTTTATGGGTCTCAGATTGCCCGTTTCGGATTTATTAATAATTTTCAGCAAAATGGTCCAATATTCGACATACTTTGAGTAGGTCATCAATCATCATTCCAGCCTCGTTTCCAGCCATCGAATTGCAGTTTTTGCAAAAAAAAATTAGGAATATCTCTTTTTATAAACAGATCATTTCTGAGAGCTTACCAGCAGTGTTGGCACATTTTTCTTTTTCTTTAAATCGGACACCCTATATAAAATGGCATCATTAAAAAGCTCTTAAAATCCTTAATTTAAATATATATATCATCAGTTAGTTAGTGAATTAGGTGGTTGTATTGTATTAGCGAATTATTGAAGACTGATTTATGCGGAACGGATTTTACTTGAAAATCCTATAGATAATAGATTAACTTGAAAGGTATAGGGATTATTTCTGGCGGACACATAGAAGAATTATTCCAATACTTATCGTGCTATTGGAAATTTCAATGATCGGTGATAATGAGGAATTTCACAATTTTATGTGATTGCCCTACAAAAAATGTTTTGTTCAACTTACTTAGATTATTCATTTCCCACTTATATGATTCACAGCTTTCGCTAGTACGGATGCTGCAATCATGAGTAAAATGATTCATTTTGTGACGTATCTAGGCACATCGGAACCTCGCATATACGTCTTCGCACAAATTGGACTCCTGTAGCTTACTCCTTGAATACAAAATACAGGGTGACAATTTGAAAACTTGCCAGTCCAATTATGTCACGACAAGGATGACTTCAGAGAAAATGCCGTCAATTTCTATTCGTATTTTGAATTTTGGCTGTTCAGATTGTCGTGCTAAGGTCCATGAAGTGAGTTTCCCTGATCATAGAGCACAGAGGTTAACGATGAGGATCCCTGGTGAGTTTAGAGATAGGTCGGTTCGGGTTTTCCGACCGCGTACTGGAAGAGCTTTCAATGAGTTTTATAGCTTCCTGGAGAATATCGATTTCAACGTTCATGGAACTGCTCAGTCGGTGAATGAAATTTTCAAACATTTTCATGATGTTTTCCTTGATGCATATGAAAGATGTTTTCCTCTTAAGGCTATCACCAGAGAAAAATTAAGGGTGGGTATCAGTGAGGGCTGGTACAATGATGGATTGAGAGCTCTACGGGAAGACCTAAATCTTGTATCGGGTTTGTATGACAGATACGGCACTGAGCGTCTAAAACTTCATAAGAGAAGGTTGAAAACGAGGTATAAAATGGAGATAAGAAATGCTAAGATTAAACACAATGATCAAATTATAGCGAAATCTAACAACAAAGTTCGAACTATGTGGACCATGATCGACCAGAGACTCGGAGTTACGAGGGGGCAGTCTGATATTCAGGTTGATGTTGAGACATTGAGTGAGTATTTTCACTCTGTTCCACTCAGAATTGCTAGGAGTGTCGATAAAGGTAATATTGACGTTGAGACTTTGTATTTGAAAGAAATGCGAAGTGGTCTCAGTTTTTCATTTAGGGAGGTATCTTTTATCGAGGTAAAAGATATTGTGAGCTCATTGAAAAGTAGCACTTCTAGAGATTTCTATGATTTGTCTGTTGACTTGATAAAGAGGAATATAAATACAATGATCTATACATTGACGAAACAAATCAATGGCTGTATTCGAGAGAAGGTCTTCCCGGATTGCCTAAAAATAGCCAAAATAATACCATTTTTCAAGGGGGGGGGGATAAGTCTGCTCCAGATAATTATAGACCTATTTCTGTACTGCCAGTCTTTTCTAAAGTCCTGGAAAAGGATATGTGCGTTCAGATTGTAGAGTATTTTGAGAGAAATCAACTTTTTTCATCTTCACAATTCTACTAAGCTACGGAGATATGGTTTGTGTGAGAGTAGTTGTAGGTTGCTTCAATCGTTTTTGACTGATCGATTACAAACAGTATTCGTTAATAATAAGTGGTCACAAAAAACGAAAAATGCTATAGGAATACCACAAGGTTCGATATTGGGACCTATTTTATTTTTAATTTATATAAATGACTTTCCAGATTTTATGAACTTGCTGCATGATGTTTTATTTGCCGACGATACGAATATTTCTGTTTCATGTAATGATATGAATATGGCGAGGGAACTATTTGCTGGTATGAGGGCGGATGCCTTGAAGAGGTTCTCGGGTAATGGACTCTCTGTCAATAAAGAGAAAACTGAAGAGTTTGTTTTCTCCTTGAAGAGGACCCAGGTGAGAAGTGTGAAATTTTTATGTCTACAGTTGGATACAAGAGTCACTTGGTGGGCTCATGTAGATTATTTGTGTGCAAAGCTGGCAAGGAACATTTTCGTTTTGAAACAGTTATCTTCCTCCGTATCAGTTGAGGTGCTTAGGTCGGCCTACTTCTCGTTATGTGAGTCCCATTTACGTTATGGGATACTTGTATGGGGCCGCTGTAGTGGTTTTGAGAGAATATTCATATTGCAGAGAAGAGCAATACGTATTAAGCTAACATAGGCTATCGAGAGAATTGTAAGGATCATTTTATAAAATTGCATATAGGTACTGACACTTCCATCAATATTGGTGCTGGAGTTGTTAATGTATGCCCGTGGTAGGTCTAGTAAGTGGGGTTTTCGTGGTGGGGACCATTCTTATCCTACTAGGAATACGGGAGATTACTGTGTCCCATTTTGCAGGTTGACGAAGTCACAGGGTGCACCCGATTATTTGTCGCCTAAATTTTTCAATGTTTTACCGTCACACTTGAGAGGGCTTCCTCTTAATTGTTTTAAAAATAAAATGAAGTTGTTCTCAGTGAAACACCCAATGTTGACATAAATGATTTCCTCAAATGTGATTTTTCAGCGTTTTAGATTTTTACTTCAGTTATTTAAGTAGATATTTATTTGTTGTGTTGATTTTGGCAGGATTATAATTTTGACGAATGTATATACTTTTTGTATGCTAACATGAATAAACTCACTCCTTACTCCTGTAGGGGGACATAGATATTTTGAGCAGAATTGTAAGCCGAAATCTCCTTAACCCTAGGCAGAGACAGAGACTCTGCCCTAGGTATAGGAGCTATCACACCTAAATTCTAAATAGGATAATATGTATATTATCATTATGCTAACTGAGAATGTTTCCTCTAAAATAATGAAAATAACTGTCCCTAGGAAATCGTCAACAAGTGCAGAATAAGTAGATGACTTATTCCACCAATTTATTGAAGGCGTATTATTATTTGTTTTTAATTGCCAGAGCCACAGCGGCTTCACTTTACGATCTCTTTAGTTTTTCAGAGTGAACGCACAAGTGAATGGAATATTTATGAAATACTCATATCAATGATATGAAGCTCGTGTTTAACATAAGCATTCCCTGAAAGTTTTTACATAGTGGTAGGTTTATTGCAATAGAATTAAGAATTTCTGCCCTCGATTAATGTGATAAAATTTTCGATGAGGACAACTTGTTTTTCGTGCTTTTGAAATCTTGTATGGAAAAAAAGTAACAAGTGATATGAATACGAACAAATGATTCCAAAGTTTTCAAATTCTGAAGCAAAAGTCCTTTGTTATCCAAAATATTCACGAAACTACGAGACCACTGCGAGACACGAGACGAGACCGAAAAAAGTCTCGTTTCGCCCCGCTGATGCTGATGTATCATGTCTGAATAAGTGCACGCTACGCCACTGTTGTCACATAATGTAGTATTTCCCACCAATGAATAGAAAATAATTGTAGGAAAGTTTATTTCTTTCGACGAAACGTAAATTTTTATATCCGTTGAATTAATTCTGACCGATTATTTGATTATTACATAAGAATCGAAATAAAATCTCGTTACTTTGATACTCAATTATGTCATCATGGTGCAACATTACAAAGATATTAAAATAATAATAATGCCTTAATCTTCATGATAATATACAGGGTGGGCAAAATTCGTTGTCTACTGGAGGGATTTCGAGAACTATAGCAGCTAGAACAAAACAGATAACACATTTTCTCTGCTCTTTTTTGCTGATTAATCCATTTATGGAAACAGAATCGGTCTAGCATTTCTAGATTTCGAGTTATGAATTAAAATGGAGAATTTGTCATTTTCAATCATGCTGAATTTCTAGCTTGTTTCAACTTGTAGGTACACAAATATGATTATGAAATTCTACAGGACTTTATTTGCGTAATTCGAATATGACTCAATTAAATTTTTCAATCCAACCATTTTCAAGATATGACAGGGATTTCTGATTTTTCAAATGTAAACCATAGTTGAAAGTTCTTTTATCTTGCTGCAAATTTTTTACTGATTTGAAAAAATGTATCATAATATGAAACTATTCATCTAAATATTTCATGAGAAAAAAATATGAACTTTTTCCAGCATTATTTCAATACTGAATAAGTAGGTAGGCGTTACCATAGCGACTATTAAATATGCATTTATTTTTCGTAAACTCAATAACTCCAATCCTGTGATCGGAATTACCGATTGTCGTATCATTTTTCCCATGCATCTAGTTCTGATTCAGCACTACCTATTGAAAATGTCAATTCCTCAAGTTTTGTTCATAATTCAAAATCTAGAAATAATAAACTGATTCTGTTTTCAGTTTTGCATTTATCAGGAATAAAGAGTCAGGAAATTGTGTCATCTGTTTTCTTCTAGCAGCTGAAGTTCTCGAGATCCCCTCAGAAAACAACAAATTTTGACCACCCTGTACCTACATACTTTACTTTGAAAAATGAAAAGAGCAGAAAGTGTCAGATTCAGATTGTCCACTCGATACCGAAGATTCTGTTTTCAATAACGGACAAAATCATTTGGATTCCATATTTGTAACAAGGTTTTTTTCCATTTTCTTCTGGAAAATGAATAGATACATATAGGGGAGACTAGGGAGCATTGATACATGGGGAGGCTTGATACAGGCTTATATCCGCGATCTGTAGCCGTTTTCAAAAGTATCATACTAGTGAACACTATTCTTTGGCAGAGGGCATTGCGTGACGTTAATATGTAAGGCTAACAGTAGTTTGTTTGTGAAATATTCAACGAAGAGTGTTTCGAGGTGAGAAATTGTAAGTTTTTACTCAAGTTACCTAAGGGTTTTAGGTGCATGCATTAATTCTTCGGCATAAACAAACATTTCACTGGGAAATATGCATAAAACTACTCAATTTACAGTTTTATTCGCTTTTCAAAATATATGGGTATAAGATGAAAACATAAATCACTTTAAAAATTGCTTTCAGGGAGGTTTGAGACATTTGTCGTGGGGAGGCCTGATACATGTATAATCTTCAAAAAATATTCCGTAGCTAGTTGGATAGGCCTACATGAAGGCGTCTTCACCATCCAACATATCAAAGGGATTTTTAAAAACCGTACAATCCCCATGTATTTAACGAGGCCGACTTTTCTTGTGTGGAAGTGACTAACTGACAATTTCCTGATTTTTCTACACCTATAGGACCAAAGCAAGCCAGTATCATTGCTGACCTACCTACTGAGCTGAATAATCCTCTCGATTACTCTCCCAGTACATCGTATCAATCCTCCCATATGTGGGGAGGCTTGAGACAGTTTGCATGTTTTTGTGTTCAACGTTCTGTACAGAATAAGATGTTCATGTTTTGCGACTTCTATATTTATTTTGTTGAACGATTAATTGAGGAATTATATAATATAAGAAAAGTCCTGCTTCTTCATATAATTCCGTTTCCAGAATAAAAATTCCAAAAAACGTATCAACCCTCCCCAGTCTCCCCTACTATTAAAAGATAATTTATCGAATTAAATAATCCTTAAGTCATCAAGAATATACACCGCCCAAAAAAATTAACGAACATTGTGGAAATCTCAAATTTATTCTACAACTGAAGGTGTTCTCAATGATAATTATTTTTGTCAGAATTATGCATGCATATATTATCCACTTTCAACGGTTTTCTTCAACACAGATGTTTTTTCCCAGCAGGAATAAAAAAAGATGATATTATCAGATTTTGAATGTATTGGCTCCATTCTAAAATCAGTTGTTCTCGATCAATTCTAGTGATCAATAGTTTTTCTTTCGTTTGATTTTCTATACTCGATCGCTATGCAACGCACAACACGCAATTTGACCCAAGAGGAATGTGCCCAAGCGGTAGTTTTGCGAGAAGAAGGGTGGACATACACAAGAATTGCAGAAAGGTTTGGAGTTTCCCATACAAGTGTGTCCAGAATGTTGCAGCGATTCAGGGAGACAGGTATGAATGTCTGAAGACCAGGACAGGGTAGACCACGGGTAACAACAGCCATTCAAGAACGTTACTTGAGAGTTTCTTCGTTGAGACAACGGTTTGCAACCGCTCGCCTCCTTCAAATTCAGCTTGAGCAAACTCATGAGGTGCAAATTAGCACTCAGACAATAAGAAATCGCCTCAGGGAATATGATTTAAGGCCTCGTGTCGCGCCAAGAGGCCCAGCCCATCGAAGGGCGCGTTTGGATTTTGCGAAAGGGCATATCCATTGGAAAGAGGCCGACTGGGAAAGAGTTCTCTTCACAGATGAGTCTAGATTTTGCCTCTACCATTGTCATCGACGTTCCCTTGTATACAGACGTCCACATGAAAGATATGCTCAGTGCAATTTCCTGAATACTACTGGTTTCGGGGGAGGATCGATTATGGTATTTCTTTGACTGCTCGCACAGCCCTAGTGGTCGTTGATAATGGAGCTATGAATGCTGACAAATATATAAGGAACATTCTTGAAGAGCATGTAGTGCCATTTGGCCCATACATTGGTGAAAATTTCATTTTTATGGACGATAATGCCAGACCCCATCGTGCGCGCATCGTTCAGGAGTACCTTGAAGAGGTTGAAGTCTCTCGAATGGAATGGCCAGCAAGAAGTCCAGATCTCAATCCGATTGAGCAGGTTTGGGACAGCCTCAATAGAAGGCTGAGAAGTTCAGAAAATCATCCAGCTAGTCTTAATGACTTAGGAATCCAACTCGGAGAAATCAGGGAAGGATTAGATCAGAACATTTTAAGATCACTCATTTTGAGTATGAACCGTCGTAGCCGAGGTGTAATTAACGCTAGGGGTGAAAATACCAAGTATTAAATCAATTATTAGCATTTCAGTATTTTAAAAATTGTTCATTTCTCTTATTTTACATAAGATTCGGTGAAAACCTTAATTTTACTTCCATTTAATGTGTCTTGTTTCGTTCAAAACCTTCCCGAGAGAACATAAAAAATAAGTTAATGTAGAGTTAACTTTCATTAAAATTGAGATTTGCAGAATGTGCGTTAATTTTTTTGCGCAGTGTATGTATATACATATAGGTTTCTTAAATAATCATAGAGTCATTCGGGGCAACTGTGCGCACTTTTGCCTTTCAAACTATACCGTCTATACCCTGTTTCAAATGTTGAAGCTAGGAAAATTAAAACATATTCATAAGATAGAGCATTTCCTACTCTATGAAAAACATCAAAAAGCAAACAAACAAAAAGGTTTTTTCTTCTGCAAAAAAAATTTAGTAGTGAAAGTCGGAATGCGTTCACATGCCCCGTATTGCGGGTAAGCGTGCGCACCCTCACGGGGTAAGTGAACGCAGTGCTTAGTGAACTACACAATCAAAACAAATCACAAAATAATGTCATCAAAATGTCACAATATTAGAGAAATGCTGTTTATTGTCTATACAGAAGCGCCTTTTTACAAGCAGTCCGTTATTGTTCGTGCCACCATTCCTGGTAAACACAACACTTGATACATTTCTCTGTTGGTAGCTCTTCATATTTTTCTGAACAATAGGAGAACATTGATCGAGTTTCAACCAAGAAAATCAACAATGTCGTCATTTATTCCTCACTGAACTAATGTCCATATAATGGACATGCGCACTTTCCCCACTAAGCCAAAATGTGAATTGACGTTTTTATAAAGTTGAGCAGCTAACAAAACCTAAAAAAATTTATTATAGATTCAGATGAATATGCGCATGATCGAATAAAATATTGTTTAACACTATCGGACTCGGAACTTGGATCTGGCAGAATTTGCAGGGATGCTAAAAATTAAAAAAAAAACTAGTAAATTTGATTGATTGCAAATAAAAAGTTAACGAAACGTCGCATGACGCAGTCCTATGAAATAATCAATTTGATAATTCTGTGCCTTTGCTTCACCCAAATGAAACTCTCTTTCCTACATTCATAGTCGAGATATGCGCACTGCGCAAACTTACCCTCTGCGCTCAGTTACTCCGAATGACTCTAAAGGTAGCATTCGGATCCTAGCGACCGCGACGCGCGACCGCAACTAAGCGACCAAGCTGCCATGTCCGCCTGTCGCGGCCGCGACCACTGGCATTCGGATCCTCGCGACCGAGACTTGCGACACGTTAACAGCTGAGGCCCGCGTCCCTGTTTATTGCATTTGAAGATTATCTGCTTCTGACAGCTTGTTGTCTACATAATTTACTACGGGATGCTTATTTTAAAAAAAAATGGTGTTCCGTATTACTAAAATTTATCAGCCTTCAGAAAACATGTTACCAATGTCACGAAGAGGTGGCTTTGCAAGTCTAGCTGCATTCGAAATTCGCGATTCTTTGAAAAACTTTTTCTCCAGTCCAGCTGGTCAAGTTTCATGGCAAGAAGATTTTATCGATAGAAGAAACTAGATTTAAATCGAATTTATGCTCCAAATATTCCAAAAACATTCAGATTATGTTGTCTATAAATGTTTCTGGTAATTGAATCTATCAATATCTCGTCCTCTTGCGGAGAAAACGTAGTCATTTTTATACGCTCTTCTCTTCGGTCGCGAGACAGCACTGCTCCTGGGGCGACCAGGTCGCGAGACCAAAGCCACTCGACAGCCACGCCTACTGGTCGCCAGTCGCGGTCGCTTGGATCCGTCGGGCCTCCATATGAATACGTACAAGCAGTACGTCGTCTGTCGCGGGTGGTGGTCGCAGGTCGCGGTCGCGCGTCGCGGTCGCTAGGATCCGAATGCCACCTTAATATAATCTCTCACCACTGCTGGAAAATTCAGCCAACTTTAATTAGTTTGAATCAAAATTTATTTCCTTCTAGCGATACTAGCACATCTATTGAACAGAAAATGAATTGTCTACTGGTACATGGTTTGGGGGACAAAAAATCTGTGTTCTGTAAGCAGCGATCGTTCTCCTTCTGTCTTACTTTATACCCAAAGATTATAGAGTTAACTAACTAGAGTTATCTAACTCTATAATCTTTGCTGTATACCCTTTAGCGAGTGGCAGATCAGCACAGAGTAAATCGATAACAACTGCGATGTTAAAATGATTTATGAGGCCCTGAATTCTGACACAACTAGTCCAAGGACCATTGCAGAAACTGCCGAATCCTTTTAAGTTAGAAGCTACAATGCAATTTGTTCTGAAACATGCTACCTTTCTGAATCAAAAATCGAAAAGTGCGAGCATTTTTTGAAATGAATTAATCCAGCCTTGTCTGTATCGTTTTAAAAAGCCCCTGTGTACTGTGTATAGCACTCTGTTGACTATAAAGGATAGTCTTGATCAACATATTTCGAACAAGGAATTGATAATTGGAATTGATGTGGCCGATACTTGATGAAATTCCATAATTGAACTAAAAACCTCAAGATATAAAAACAGAATTTCATCTTCACCATTGCGATAGCTGAACACTGTCGTGGTTTAACAACTCATGTTAGTGAAAATCATATAGCTAATATGATTTTATTAATTATAGCTGTAAATGAAAACGTCAATTTCTTCGGAATGTACCTATATGTTTACATCCAGATTGATAAGAAATGAAATACCTACCTGCTAGCGGAGAAAATAGATGAGACATTTTGGGAACCGAAAACAATAATGGAATGCTCGCATTGTGGAAAATCCGGTCCTGATTTCCATTATTAACATTTGTTATAACAGAAATGAGCTTTTTTAAAATCCCAAAACCCATACTAATATTCTATAATTTCTGAAACTACAGAGGAGGAGCACAAATTAATAATGAGTTTTGAATAATGGATTCAACAACACATTATCTTGATTAAAAATCACTGAACAACCTTGACATTATTTGATCACATGCTGTAAGCGCTATTTTCATTTTTTGATGCTCCAAAATTGGGTCACACATGTTTTGTCGAAGAAGAAATGAAATCAATATCAAACTTGTTGGTCCGAGCATGGGAATCACCTCATTATAATTACGGATATTCTCAACCAATGAAGAAAATATTCAGCTCGCAAAAAAAACCTTGAGTGGCAAAACATGATATTGACTGAGCTTGCATTTAAGCAACCCCTTAGGGTTGAATATACTCAAGATGTCTAAAACACTGGTGTGTGCACTTGTCACTTTTTGCAAGCATCAACATTTCAGAAAATCGGGGATATGGGATCAGTTTCGTGGCGGCGCCACCATGTCATTTGCTTCCATTGAACTCCCATAGAGTTCAATGTTTGCTTCATTCTATCCTTGTTCTACCAAAGGAAGTCCGATGATACTCTCTCGTTTTATTTTGTTTTGCGTTGATATCGAACATCGATCAACAAATTCAAAATATGAACTGGCCCATTTTGTCAGTTGTGATGGAATATTTGTCATTTGCAGTTTAATTTTCTTTGCGAAAACAAATCTGTCAATATTTCTACCAAAGATTATAGAGTAGAAAGATGGGAAACGAGGCGACTAAAGCGATTTGAGCGCCATCTGTGTGTCACGCGTGTTTTTAAGACGGTAGGACTGGTTAAGATATTAATTTGAGTGCCATTTGCAGAAATATATGAAATTTTTTAAGATTTCAGACGTCAATTTTGATCAAAGAGGTTTTGAATGTTTTGACAAAGAGGAATCTTTGGTTTTGATTCTCATTCCGCTTTTTGTTTATCTGGCTCGTTCTAGTTGCTGATTTTTGAATTTTTTTGTCTTATTTCTTGGTGAAAACATCAGAATATTGTTCGAAAATTATTGAATGGTGAAGAACGGTGGATCAAATAATAAAATGTATTTTACGTGATTAAGTTTTTCACTCAACTAAGGAAAATGGAAGCGTAAGTATTAAAAATCGTAACATGTGAATCGGTCATTCAGTGATTCTAATTTTCAGTGCTCCGAAGTGGATAAAATTCTCAGGGCTTGAAGACAATTACTTCTGCAAACACTACTAACTACACCATGTGCAATGAACATTTTACTGCATGTCAATTGAGAACTGTTCATCGACGTAAATTGTTGTATGCAGAAAGCATCCCTTGCATGAACGGCCTATTAAGGGGAAATTATGATCTTTATAGGTCCATTCAATGATTCTCGATTGCTACTCTTTCAATATATTCAGAAATGCAGAGGTTTTATTGATTTCCATTTGGGAACTGAGTGACTGTCAAATTTTATTGTTTAGAAAGTCAAAGTTTTATGAAACCTGCTGTGAGTGTTTTGTTCATTCATTAATCAATTTGTATATTGTGTCATGAAGAGATCATATTGTAAGGAAATCATAAAAAAAGCACCAAGAAACTCTACTGACATACAGGTCTTGCATATGTCTGCGAGGTTTTTTTTTAGTGTGGTTCTGAAAATTCTTTAAATAATACCTACATATGCGTAAGTAACTGGAATATGTATGCTTTGATGGTATATTGAATATTGGTTCATATTAATTTCTGATATATGGATATTTTAGAAATTCAACTAAGTTCATTAATTCAGAACAACCTTTTGTACAGAAACAACACCTTCGACGTATAGCAGATCATACCATATACCTTAGTGTCCTAGTTAAAGCTTCATTTATTGCCCACTATTTCAATTTTTGTAAATTTTTTATGAATTGCAAATAAACATATAGCACATCCAACAGCGTTTTTCGTTGATATCAATTGATTCCAAACAATGTTTAGATGAAAACTAACATCCTGATCACAAAACAAAACCATACTTTTGTTTTGTCGCTCAGGATGTTTGTTTTCTGATAGAAACAAAGTCAATATTGGAATGCAATACGAGAAATAGAATTCGAATTTCGCGCCCCACAATTAAAAAACAGAAAACTGTTATCAAAAATTTTTCCTGTATTGACAGTGCGTTTTTAGCGCCATCTCATTGTCACGCGTGTTTTCACTGGCCAAAATGTAGTCGGTTTTTAGTACTAGCGATATGAGTGCGTTTCCTATCTTTCTACTCTATAATCTTTGATTTCTACACTATTGAATAAGGGTTCGAAGGAGTATTTACTATTCTTCTTCAAGATAATTTCCGTTTCACAAATTGAATTCATGAGGGGGGTAATTCAATATGATTTCAATAAAGCACAGTTGATTGGTCCAATATCCAATATATTCAGTTGACGAAAGGGAATTTTCACTATATCTACTCATAAAGAATATTTGAAAAACAGACTAGAACAGATTTACGTATTTATGTTTCTCAATACATGCGCACAATTCACAGTACGTATTTCCAATACAGTTTCTTTGAAATATTGCTCAAGTTGCCATAATATATAGATATATCCGTCCTGAATGTTCATGCCTCAAATTCCAACAACACCGAATTCTTAGCTGAAGTTCCTGATTGTCCATACGGAAACTGAACTTACTGAACGACATGTTGAATAAATGAATGTTCTACACCCCTCTCTCGAAACTAATGCATTTTCACACACCAATAATCGCTTATAAATAATAAATTCAACATATTCGTAAGTCGTAGGAAAGTATTCAAATTATTTTCAAATGTCAATTGACAATGCTCTGTCCAATTCTAAACAGCGCTACCTACAGTGGGAAAAACGAAACTGATCCCATATTCACACGAAATTAAAAACAAAATCGAATCAGTGAATACACCAAAGTTTTAGACATCTTAAATATACTCAATGATTCTAGTACAGTGTACAAAGATTATTTTGTGAAAAACTTCTCCGCTGTACAGGTTGTGCAAATTTCTGTGGATTCGAATGGCAACTCCCTCTGAGCTTCACAAAACCCAATACCACTGCGTCTTGAATTCTATATAGAAAAGTGACTAAAACTGAATTTAAATAGCCGAAAAATGAGTTTTCGTTTATAACTTATGTTATGACCATTATCCATCTTTCAAAAATGGAGTTCGGAAACGTGCTATCCCTTTCACCCTAAATCTTACAGCTGCAGAGCTGCCATTCAATCCCATCAAATTTTGCTCACACTTTAAGAGATCGGTCGGAAATTTTAGAAACAATTATAGATGAATGCAGAAAAATGGAGGATTCGATGAAAGTCCGGATGGAAGAGTGAATAATGATGTTTACTATTTCTGGCTAAGATACACCTCGTATCGCTCAATCAACGCTCAGAGTAAGTTTGTGAACGTAAACCATTGGCCAAACCAAAAATCTAAACACCGCCTAGTGGCCTAATCACTAACCTAGTATCTAAGTAATATATTGAGTTTTACTTCTTTGAGTTTGATATTTTCATCACATATTCGGTTATCAGTGAACTATATTCAGAAATTGAGTGAGTATTCATATCAGTGTTATTCAGATGGGAAACTATTTACTAATTTTCACTATAATTTTAGGTTACGAGATATCCTGTTCTGGATTAATTTTCTGGTGTAGGACGATAAAGAAAGGCAATGCGAATATTCATTCCCATGATTTTGATAGTGCCGAGAAACCTGAGCAAAGAAATTATCAGAGTCTGACATAACTGAAGTTGTGCGTGCATAAACGGACTTTCAATCTAAAAAATTATTACATATATGGTGGAAACATTTCAAATGAGAAGTGGTAATTTGACTTGCAATTTTGCAAGCACCATTGAAATGACACCTCGGAAATATCATTGGATTGGAAACGACAATATAACTGATGATGATTTTGATTAACTAAGATAAATACTAAATAGATCAAAGTAGGTAATGCAACAAACATCACCAAATAATAGCTTTACTATTTTGGGAATTCTTGAAACCATTGTTTTCACAATAATAATATATAACAATATTTCTATCGAATATTATTTGGATGAGAAAAAATGCTTCGTGGAGGTTGGACATTCAAGATCCTTTCAATTCTGGCATTCCTCAGGGTTCAAACTTGGAACATGTTTTATTCCTTCTTTTCATAAATGATGTCACCGACATAGGCATTTCGACTTCAATATTTGCTGATGAGCTTTTCAAGGATATTTTCGGTATCGACTGTATCAGATTGCACTTTATGTTTTGCTAGAGTGAATTAAGGGCTATCTTTTAACTCTTTTAATGCTTAGCAATGTTAAATACTAGGCAAAAAAAGTATGGTTTTGTATGATAATCTTTTGGAAGGTCAGAAGTTGTCTTGCGTAACTGAATACAGGGTTTTGGGTATTTCGCCTCACCTGAATAGCCCAATTTTTTCCATCAGTAAAACTTATGGGTTCAATATTCTTAGTGGACGGCGATTTCATAATATGTCCGCATTGATTGCTATATCTTCAATAGTTTCATTCGTAGCAGGTTAGAATTTTGTAGAATAATTTGAAGACCAATTCACAGTTGTCATAGAAAGCGTATTGAATCGGTGCAAAGGTTTTATAAATATCTAGTTTGGAGAGAAGATGCTGGCAGTTATCCTCCACTGAATTATGATGATGTCAAGAAGATATAGCAAGGAGGCGCGTTCGACGGTCTAATAAAATCATGTCATGAACTGCATCATTGGCAGTTAATGCCAATCATAACTGGGAACAACTAGCGTTACACAGGTCACAGTAGAGGTCCATGGTGCACAGTTATAATGGAGACTCGAGAAGAATACAACGGCGGCCAGATCTGGTTGGTGACTATCCATTCCCTGAGTGTGGAAGGATCTGCAGGTCACGGTTGGGTCTCTTCAGTCACAGGAGGGCACATAGTCGCAAGTAGCTCTAAGAAATTACAGGTCTGTTCGCACCTCCATTTTTTTTTGCCTATTTGTAGATTTATTCCCGGTAACGGGATACAGCAATGAATGAATGAATGCATTGCATAGTAGAGTTCTAAATAATACTCAAAAGCTAGGTACCTTCTACTTGTATTAGGTTAGGATCTGTCAGTTCCAAGCGTTTTCCATCGGAGAAAGAATTGTGTTACTCAATGAGTCAAATGAGACCGAACCCATAGTCAACATCTACTCTTCTTCGATGGAACCTTCTTCCTTGTTGATTGTGAATAGCAGGAGAATTCTTCCATGAAATTTTGACGAACTTCTTATCGTTTGTTGAAATTTATCGCAGGTAAATCTTTTCTCGTTGAATAATTTTTGAGCACTGTACAGGGTCTTTCACGAGGAACCTCACCCATATTTATACGGGAAACTACTGAACGTATTTTCATGAAATTCAGCACTTATAAGTATTTCACGATGCTGATGAAATCTAAAATATTTTCAAGGCATGAGCACCGCCGGTTTTTCCGGAAATGACGTCAACTTCCGTTTTTCAAATTAGAACACCATTTTTTTATTGCAGAAATAGATTCCTAAGAAAATTTCAAGTTATTTTGATGTAACATTTTTCAGTTTTGTTTGGAAAATTCTCTCTGAGCGGAAAAATTCGAAAAAAAAATCGAAAATAGAGCTCCGCTGAAACAAGAATAACTTCGAGGTTTTTGGATGGAAAGTTTTCATTTTTGGAATTTTTCAAGATGTAAGATTGATGTATCCACTTTAAAAATCGAAATCGCGATTCATGATACAGGGGGTGAAAAAATCGCTTTCAAATTTAGAGATGACAAAATCGTGAAAAATCAATTTTTTCAAATTAGAACCCCATTTTTTTATGGCAGATATTGAATCTACATTAAAAAATAATGTGAGTGTATGCATCACACCCTCGCCCTAAAGTGGATATTTTCTGAGTTATTCACAAAAAACTGTTTTTCGTCTTGAATTTTTAGCTATTTCTTTTCCCTTCACGCCAAAAAGATGAAATTTTCAGGAAAGAAAAGAAAGTTTGTCATGGTTCTGTTAATGGTATCTCTCGTCGGTCTGGGTCGGTCAGGAAACCTCTCAATGAACAGTCGAATCGTTCCATCTACAACTTTATTACATTCTCCATGAAGTAGAATGAGATTTAAATAATCTTCATTGGTAAAATTAGGCATAGTGATCGATTTTATAACTTAATACGAATTATCACCAAATTAATAGTAAACACAAAATGCTACTGAACCATGACAAACTTTCTTTTCTTTCCTGAAAATTTCATCTTTTTGGCGTGAAGGGAAAAGAAATAGCTGAAAATTCAAGACGAAAAACAGTTTTTTGTGAATAACTCAGAAAAAATCCACTTTAGGGCAAGGGTGTGATGCATACACTCACATTATTTTTTAACGTAGATTCAATATCTGCCATAAAAAAATGGGGTTCTAATTTGAAAAAATTGATTTTTCACGATTTTGTCATCCCTAACTTTGAAAGCGATTTTTTCACCCCCTGTATAATGAATCGCGATTTCGATTTTTAAAGTGGATACATCAATCTTACATCTTGAAAAATCCCAAAAATGAAAATTTTCCATCCAAAAACCTCGAAGTTATTCTTGTTTCAGCGGAGCTCTATTTTCGATTTTTTTTCGAATTTTTCCGCTCAGAGAGAATTTTCCAACCAAAACTGAAAAATGTTACATCAAAATAACTTGAAATTTTCTAAGGAATCTATTTCTGCAATAAAAAAATGGTGTTCTAATTTGAAAAACGGAAGTTGACGTCATTTCCGGAAAACCGGAGGTGCTCATGCCTTGAAAATATTTTAGATTTCATCAGCTTCGTGAAATACTTATAAGTGCTGAATTTCATGAAAATACGTTCAGTAGTTTCCCGTATAAATATGGGTGAGGTTCCTCGTGAAAGACCCTGTATATTTCTTCGAAGAAAGTAATGAATACATTTTTCTCATTCAGCGCGTGTATAATATTAAGGCCCGGCGCAAATAGAAACGCAGGTTGGTGAGGTGACGCAGCTTTTTCCAGCGATGCACGTACTATCTGACAAGTCACTGTCACGCTTTATTTGCACGGTCTCGGTATTTTCTATGTTTTACAAAAACTCACGCTGCGTCACCTCACTAACCTGCGTTTCTATTTGCGCCGGGCCTTAGGGAGATCGGCCACCGAATGCGAAGTTGAGCGAAGCTCAGCGTTTTCAATGCTAAATGATGAGCTACGTCACTCGATTCGTAGCTTGTCGATTATATAAGGGAGATCGGCCACCGAATGCGAAGTTGAGCGAAGCTGAGAGTTTTCAATGCTAAATAATGAGCTACGTCACTCGATTCGTAGCTTGTCGATTATATTAGTACTGAAAATGCTCAGCTTCGCTCAACTTCGCATTCGGTGGCCGATCTCCCTAAGGTTCGTATCCACAGTTCGAGGCTGCTCGCTGCGAATGCCTAGCGCCATCTGCATACGCTCTTGAGCTAGTTCGTAACCACGAATGCTCACTGCGAGCACGCGAACCACCCGCATTCGTAGGGAAGGCAGTCAATACAATGTCTTTGATAGGAATAGTTAGTTTGTGGCTTGAGGACAGGGCAAATGAAATATATCCTCTTTGAAGTGCCGACGTTTCGATCCTTAGTTGGAATCTTTTTCAAGGCTTTTCAAACGGATAAATGAGGCAAAGCAATGCGTTCAAGAAAACCATAGGTCATTTCTCGTCAAATTCTTATTTGTCATGTAGGTAAGCTGAAAACACCTATCACTCGTGACACACATGACAAATAAGAATTTGACGAGAAATGACCTATGGTTTTCTTGAACGTATTGCTTTGCCTCATTTATCCGTTTGAAAAGACTTGAAAAAGATCCCAACTAAGGATCGAAACGTCGGCACTTCAAAGAGGATAGATTTCATTTGCCCTGTCCTCAAGCCACAAACTAACTATTCCTATTTCATGCAAGGACGCGAAGAAGACAATATAAATGTCTTTGATGAGAAATGTGCAAGTTGCTGCCGCTGCTTTTGTTGTGATGGCGGCGATTATTAGGAAAAAACAACGGAAAATACGACGTAAACCGTTTCTGGGTCAAAAAATTTATCAAAATCGATAAGAATGTGGAAACAGACTCCTAGAAGACGTGAGGTTCGAAGAAGACGTGCCAATTTTCTTGCAAATATTCAAGCCAGATTTTGAACATTGAATTAATAAGAGCCCAACAGAGACGTCATCTTCTTTTTCAGTTCTTTCACCGAAACATTCATTAAAAGCGATATTTCGTGCCACATGTCTTCTCTCTTGTTTTTATTGTAATATAATAGTCAGGGTGTTTCGAGTCCCACAGTAAACGTTTAGTTTCATAAAACTTCACTAATTGTCTGATCATGTCATGATTATCCATGTAGATTTAACGGGAATAACGGGATACAGCAATGGAATGAATGGAATGGAGGTTTGTAGAATTGTGTCTTGTACGGTGTGAGTGTGAGGCAGACAGCACAGATATCCACTTGACGAACAGCTCGGGGCGAGACACCTTTGAGCACTGCTCTTTTACCGACAAGCACACGGCTCGCCTCGAATTGTGCGACTCGAACGCTTCATAGCGAGCAACCCCGGTATCCACAGTCCGAGGCCAAGCCGAGCATTCGCCACGAGGCATTCGCAGCGAGTAGCCTTGCACTGTGGATACGGGCCTTTAATCGAATGGTATAAAATCAGCAAAATACACACAACCTTCTTCAAAATTTATTTTCTCGACGAATGAAAAATAATGGCAGTGTGATGATTTTTCGCATAAAACTCAAGTTTTATATATATAATGTATTCTTGTATGAAAAAACATTGACACGTAAGAAATTGATCATTTTCGTGAAATGGCAAAGAAATTTCAACCAGTTATTTTATTCGAAGTGGAAATAATCTATTGTTCTAATACGATTCACATATTAGAGCCGTTTACCCCTAATCTAAATTGAATACTTATTTCAGGACTGTAAGTTTTAGATGTACAAATAAGATGCGCTCGCAGATTCAGCTCTAGATTTGGAAAATAAAATACCTAGTTGTCATGTTTGCAATTTGTACAAGATCTAGGTTCTAGAGCCTTTAATAGTTGCCTATTGTTTACATATTCCGTTTACAGTACAATAAATACGAACAAGTTGTTAAAAAACTTCCATTGAATCTGCGCGTGTAGGTATGTAATTTATGCATATTATATTTTCAGTACTCAATTTAGCAAAGCAGCAAACAGCTATTATTCAAATATAGTACATAATATAGTTGACTGAAATGAGTTGAATATTTGTCTCTCTCAAGGGAGTCTGTTGGACCTCGTTATAGGATGTGTTACATTTTTTGTTTCCAGTTCGAATGAAAAAACTCGAAATTCCAACAATGTTGTTAGGAAAGAAGAGAAAGAAAACATCACAGCATACCTGTTAAGCTACATACAAAAATCTTAGAGATGAAAATGGTCCTTACATAAACTTCTGTCCCAAATCATCTTTGAGAAATCATAAAAGGAAGTAATCAGTAAACTATACCTGTAAAACTAATGATAGAAAAAGTTAGATTATGCTTTTTACCAACCATCAATTGCTCCATTCGTTTCTACATTCATGTGGATACTAGTAGGTATGTATAAAATTCTATAAAAATTTTTGGAACACTTATTTTCACTTTCTTACTTATCTACATTGAAGAGGTACAGTTTTAGTTCTGATCGGATAATAATTTTGGCACCTTGTAATCCAAGGATTAACAACTTGTATGTTTCAGAACATCTTAATTGATATTGTTATCTACATTATTTCTCATTATCATAGTTTTCAGAATAAATTGAGTGAATATTGCTGAAGTAGGTATCCTAAATTAATACTTAATCACTCCTCCAGCATTCTGGAAAAAAATTCTTTGTGAAATTTCTATGTTTATCGAACATACTATGATGTTTTCGATACTCAATTACTCCTCAATGAGACAATTTATTATCACTAATGTATGTTCATTTTTGGCAAAGAATTCTGAAAGGATCAGGAAACACAAATTTTCAATCACATTTATACAAACAACGAAAACTCATTCGAAAGAAAAATAAAGAATTTAATAAAAAAAAAAATTGTGCTACATTTTTTAGTCTTGTTTGATTCCATTGGCAGTTGGTTCCTCAGGGTTTTCGTTCTTGGAGATTTGATAATAAACCACCAGGCGACCACACAGCATAAAGAGGAATACTAAAGCTGGTGCTGTCCGCTCCATCTTATCCGCCACCATGTAGTGCGAATATACAGCCAGTAGCGTCAGAAAAAGAAGGCAAACATTGGCACCATTTTTCACTTTATCTGGAAAAAAAATTAATTAAGGAACAGAAATTTTGGTACTTACTTTAGAAAAATAATGTTAAGAAACAACAATTTAAGTTGACTTTTATTCTGTTGATCATTATGTCCCAATGAAAAAGAGACAGCTCTGATATTTTTCATGATATGATGATTAACAAAATTTTATGGAACACGTTTAATAATGCTTGTTGAGAGACACATTAAGCTGTACTGAAAAGTCAGAACAAGGCAACGCCCCACCAAAGGGAACATGGCTCGACTGACAACTCATTTTCAAGATCCTTGAATTTCCTTTTCAGAAATGTCCAACTCCCAACTCGAGTTCTACAGACATTGTTCGTGTTTGGAAAGAAAACAGATATTGTCTTCTGATCTTTTAATCTTAGGTATTATATATAAACAACTAGGAAAAAAGTTTTAGGGGAAAGTCGGATAGCATCGGACAGCGGATATCATCGGACATTCATCGTTTTCTTGGATTAATCATTTTACCCCCTCCTTTGAAAGGCCAAACGAATTGATTCTATACAAGATCAAACATATCTTTAGTTAACCTTGATATTTTTACCCGTTTAGGAAATTGTCATTAGGTTCTAGAAAATCTCCTCAAAACCAAAATACTCCAACAAAGATCAACGAACAAGAATCTTTATGCTCAGCACAATCCACCAAATCAGAAACCAATGGTCAAAAAGGAAATATTTTTGATGAACAAATTCACAAAAAGATCTTTGTGATAATCTCGAAACTTTGCCAGTTTCGAATGCTGCAGAACACGAAATAGTTGAAAAAAAAACGTGAAAAAAGTGCACTCCATTATAAATGACTTGGAAGAGAAAAATGAAAATGAGGCTAAAGAAGTAAAAAAAATTTTAACAAAAGTTTAAATGAAAATGTTTCAAAACTAGTTGAAAAAAAAACAAAAACTAAAATTTTCATCCAATGAAAGAACACGAAAGCGGGAAACTCATTTTCTCATTTGCCATGAATGTTTCGACGGAGACTGGATCCAGTGTTGTGAGCAGAGACAACTAAGGTTGTCTCTGGTTGTGAGTGTAATACTTAGATGGGTCTATGAAGGATGCTCTGGCTTAAAAGGGTCATACGTATTACAGGTAAGATTATTGTTGAAATTTAGCTTTTTTCAGCAGTATCTACAATTTTTTTCGTGTCCGATGTTACCCGCTAGTCTTGAAGAAATTCAAAATGTCCACTTTATTTTCTTTGAACGATGTATGTTTATTTTATGAAGTGTATGTTTGTACCTTTTCAGGACATGTGAAGTATATGTGGAATAATCATTTCAAACTAAGTTTGTTGGAAAACTTCGAGAATAAATTTATGTTTTACTATTTTCTCGTATCATGTCCGGTACTACCCGACTTTCCCCTAACTAATTTTCGAACTTGAATCCAATCGCTTCTAATCAATAAAACAAACATTCGGACTTACACGCGTGAATTGAAAATCTAAAAATGACGAACAAGGTATTGATTAATGATTAGTAATAGTTGGTTAGCCGATGATGCTAAATCGGGATTTACTCGAGCGTCCTGGAGACCTAGTGGATTTTGAAGATTAGATGGTAGAAAGAAACAAGGTTCTATGATGTACATATGTACTTTCAGCGGTGGGGAAAGCGTCTGCAGGTTTTCAAATTTCAAAGATGTAAAAAAAAATCGTCAGGTGTAGGTACATAAGTGTCAGATTAAGATTCTGTATTTGCCCTACGTGTCTCTGATAATAAATACATGTCAATCTGACAGTTTGCGATCTGGGGCTGGCCGTACGGAAGAGTTGAAAATGGTAAAAAAAAAATTCGAGCCTGTCGGATTTTTGGAGGATATGTTGATTGGATCCAAAAAAATATACTTTTCACAACATTGACAATTCGGACGTGAAGCAAGGTCAAATCGGTCCTTTGACAATGCAAAAAAATCGTTACTTGTACATTCTCGAGCGTGTCATATTTTCATACCGATGGTTAATCTCAGTGTTGCAGACGTGTGACCTATTAAGGCGGAATCTGACAGTTAGAAGATGATAAAAAAGGCTTTTTTTTTAATATCTGCCTTCCTCTAGGTACCTCTAATCATTTCTGTATTCAACATGAACATTGTAGAAAATAAAATTCTATAGAACTTTTTCTGAAGCGCAAGGAGCTTAGCTACACATGCGAAAGGCCAAGATCAATGTAGAAACCCAGTTTAATGTACATTCATCGCCATATATCGAAAACGTCCAAACGTAGAAAAAAATTGCTTCGGGAAAAATTTGTCGGAAATGTTATTTATGCCCTACAAATTTTATAAAACAAAAAAACTGATTTTCTGACATTTAGGACCAATTTTGATTGTTTCGGCTGCTGAAACGGTCAAATTATATTTTTTGTTATTCTTGAATCGTTAGCTTCGAATTGAAAAAAGCCACAGCGCTCGAGAATGTACAGGTGACGTTTTTTTTTGAAAGCTTGGCGCCCTCCCACACATTTTCGTCATGCTTGAATTGTCAGATTAAGAGAGTTCATAATACACTGCGCAAAAAAATTAACGCACATCCTGAAAAATCTCAATTTTAATGAAAGTTAACTCTACATTGACTGTATAACTTATTTTTCGTGTTCTCTCGGGAAGGTTTTGAACGAAACAAGACACATTAAATGGAAGAAAAATTCAAGATTTCACCGAATCTTATGTGAAAGAAGAGAAGTGAACAATTTTCAGAATACTGAAATGCTGATAAGTGATTTAATACTTGGTATTTCCACCCCTTGCATTAATTACAGCTCGGCAACGACGGTTCATACTCAAAATGAGTGATCTTGAAATGTTCTGATCTAATGTCGTCTTTTATCAAGAAACTGATACTGCCATCAACTGCATTCCTCTATCTTCTTTTGTTGGGTTGAAAAAGTTGTAATTCAGGTATCACCAATCAGGGCCGCCGCCAGACATTTTGCCGCCCCGGCAAAATAAAATTTCGCCGCCCCCTCTTAATGATATTTTGTCACCTTGCTGTGACTATATTGAGTTCTTTATGGAATAACGTAGAGCATGTTCAAAATGTAGATATTTTGAGATAAGTCTTTTTTGTAATTTGATATGCCTTAGTAAATGTTGAGTCTGAAAAAACGATAAGAAAAAAGAAATACAAAAGAGTGGGTTATATATCTACTAACTACGCCGGCGCCGGTATCATACAGTAAAATACATACAGTGAAACGTTTGAAAAATACAGATATAGAACTGACCTTCAATATGATTCAATTTCAAATTCTAAACTCCACAGATAAATATATGAAAATATTCAACAGTCTCAATTCGTATAAACATGATATAGTATATAACATTACTAGCAAGGTAAGAGGGTAAAACCCGTTACCTTGCGTGTATTGTTTCATATTTTATTTGTTTCTCATTTGTAAAAAGGTTAGATAACTTCCATAAAAATCTCAATAATTTGTCGCAAATGTCGTAAGCTATGGAAGCGTTGCCATGAACATGTCTGTTTATTTTTCTTTATATTTGTTTTGGCGAAAGCGAAAATGAATGTACCAAAAGAAATTATTGAGGCAGCCAGCAGTGTAGCTTCAAGTTTATTACCGGCAAACAAAAAATTTAACAACAAGAAGATTCACCATAACCGATGATGGCTGCAGCTTCAAGCCCTGCATGTTATACAGAAAATATGTAAATCTTCGGCCTCCTGGAACAGAATGCCTAAGATTTTTTTCGACATACCGACATGGAAAGTGCATTTCCCTTAATGCTGGCCAGCACACTATTTATTGGTGGTGTCCCAAAGCAAATAGCGAAATATTTAGGTTTAAAAGACCCAGAGTTATACACCGGCCACTCTTTTCGCAGAACTGGAGCCACTATGGTTGCGGATTCGGGTGGAGATATTTTAGCACTGAAGCGTGCAGGAGGGTGGAAGAGCACCGAAATTGCGATGAGTTATGTCGATGATTCGGTCAACAAAAAAATCGAAATGTCTAGCAAATTATTTGGTAGTAAGGAGAGTACAAATGTTCTGCAGTCCTCGAGTTCAGCAGTTTCTGAGTCAACAGATGGTTCATCATCATTAGTATCAACTCTTTCATCATCAAAAATTTGTGTTACTGGAAATAACAATTGTACCATGATTTTCAACATATATGACGATAAAACAAAATTTTCAAATGTAAATAATACTACTAACTTGTAAAAATTTTGCAAGTAAACTGTCAGTTTTACAAGTTAGTGACTTGATAAAATAAACTTTCTTGATTAATATTGTGTTTTTGGAAACTGACGTTTACAAATGAAAAACAAATAAATATACTATTGTAAAGAGTTGATAGGTACTCTTGCTTTTCAAATATTTTAAATCCCTCCCCGAAATCAACAATTCGAATTCGGATTTGCAAACAGAATATAAAAATTATTTCTGAATTATCCTGGAAACCGCCCCAAATCCCAAAAACTATACAATCCGTGACGTTTATCAAAGAGACCGACTGGCTAAAAAGCAATAGCTAAAGAAAAGGAACAGTGAGTGACCGCTGCGGTGGAGACATTTGTAGGCTGACTTTGATAGTTATTTATGAGTAGAATGCGGCATCTTTGATCGTTTTCTCTCTGGCGGTATTCCCCTTGTTTCTGGATGAAATGCGTATTTATTCGGTACTTTGAGTACATATATTTGTGAATGGTTTGGCGACCAAGCGCAAAATGCCGCCGTTTCGATTTCACTCTAACAATTAATAATGTTCGTCTTTTCAATTTTGAAGAAAAAAAAATTTTTGTGAAAAAATTTGTATCGTTTTATCAACTGATTTACCGCCCCCAGAATGTGCCGCCCCGGCAGGGTGTCCGGTTTGCCGGTCCTGTCACCAATTTTGCCCACCATGTACATACTTCGCGAGAACATATTAAGTAAGCAAGAAACCATTGTTTTCTGAAATTCCGGCTGTTCTCAACGTCCGAATTCTACCACGACCTGAGTCACTGAAACGATGATGTGATATGAATCAAAATAAAGAAGATGCATGTTTATTTTAATCTGTAACACTGACAGAATGTAGGTTGCGGTCAAATGTTCGGTAACATTTCCAAGAATAACCCACCTTAAAATTTGTGTATATTAAACGATCTGTTTTCAGGAATTGTTATTCAATTTTATTGTCATTGAAAACGATGTACAATAGTTCCGTGGCTATTTTTCTTATGAAACAAATATTATTTATATGTTCCTCGTCCCTTAGACTCTGAGGGTTCAACACGTGGCTATTATTTCGAAGCAAATTTAAGCTGTAAAAATCCGTAAGGGTGTTACGAGTGACGGTGGTTGGTTTTTCATGTTTTTGAAATCTGTCCTATAAAAATTTACTGCAGTTATCATCTCTGACTTTGAACTTTGAGGCTTTTTGTTGAAGACGTACTTTTCTGTGAGCCATTGAATGATACAACAAACAGGGTCCCGGTGAATAAGTGGGTATTCAGGTATTTCAAATTAATATTTTTTATAATTTGTGAAGAATGAGAAGTTTAAAGAACTACAATGAGGAAGATGAATCCCGTCTCTTTCTCTGGAAAACTTTGATAGCCTAAAACAACGAGAAAAAGGTTCGACTAATTCAGATGAAATTCGTTTGATTTCAACAATACCATGGTATTATTAGAGTACCTACGAAAATGTTTTGATCGCTAATGGAGAAAAGGACATAAGCACATCATTATAAAATGAAAAACGCTACAGTTTAATTTTTTTACAATTTGGAGAAAAAAAAATGGATTCGAACGAGCCTTAAACCCGTAACTATCACGTTATGGTCAGATCTTCCCCAGTGGGTCAAAAACACAAATTCGATTTTCTAATTCTGAATAAATAGTGAAGCTACACTCTACACTCTTTACTCGTGAAGACTTAAAAATTTCACCCCCGCTCAGGGGGTGAAGCTAAAGGCAAGGTAATATGCCTAAAATATACCCCTCTTGAAAAGTAGATCGACGTGTTTCAGCATTTTTGTTTAATCCTAGTGCGAGGAAACGAATTTATTCCATAGGTACTTTATGTACACACTGTAAAAACTTTCTGGATCATAATGAATGGCTGAGATCTATTCAACCAAAATATTCTAGTCTCTGTGGTTCTTCAGATTATACCAGAGGTTGAGCCAAACTTTGTTATTTCAAATGGGACACCCTTTATTTTATAATTACATTTTTTGATTACCCATAAAATGTTAAAACTACAGTTTATGTGAACAACTCCATACTCAAACCTCAACGTTTTGAAAATGTATTTGTCTCGAATTTGGGGTGAATGAATTGTTATTAATTCTCGAAAATCTCCAGATTTAGGTATAGGGTGTAATATATTGTTGATAGATATTTTTGCAACCTATTCAATGATCTATTTTTCAATAGGTGAACAGGCTGTTGTACTATCCACTTTTGTGATTCACTCTGAATGGAAATAATAAATTAATATTTATTTATAATATCTATAAAACCTATATAGAACGACTTGAAAGAGTCTAAAAGAAATTTCTCCGCAGTATGGCGTTTAGGTTTACGTTTAAATAGGGGTGACCCTGGAAATTATGATATAAGGTTGAGATATTTCAGTATGATAAGTTTGTAAAGCCGCCGAAAGATGAGTGATGTACTGTTTGCTCATAAGTTGCTTAATAATCGGTTGGAATCGCCGGGGCTTATCTCGCAGTTTGGCCTTCACGCTCCATTGAGGAGGTTAAGACAGTTGGACACCTTCGTCCTGCCCTTGAGAAGTACCAACAGCGCCAGAAATTCCCCCATTGTGAGGGTACTTGAACAGTGTAACCATTTCAGGACTGTAGCTGATATATATTTCATCATGATGAAAAAAAAGTTAAGAAGTGTTTGAGATATTACTTTTTGGGATTTTCAAATCGTAGGGAGGAGGAAAGCATGTAGTGGACAATGCAATGTGTATGTTTTTTCTTTTTTGATCTTTCTATAATATCGAATTTATAATAGTTTAGTTTGAATTATTGTTATGTACCTCTGTAACTGATTAATTTATTTGTGAACATTCTTATGGGTATTTGTTTACCTGTGTATGTTCTGCTGTTAAATAAATAAATAAATAAATACTTACGGTTAGGATAAAATGCTAAAGCTATCCCACAAGCGATCTCTATGGATCCAACAATACGTCTATACCATTTAGAAGGTACTTTGAAGTCGAACATTTCCGAAAATGGAAATACTTTAGAATATCTAACATATTCTTTCCTCTGAAAAAAAAACAATAATAAGATGAAGTTGAGCATACAACCTCTGTATTAATTTTATGAAATGTACTCTCGAGATAAATTGCGATTATTGCAAAAGTTAATATTCTGTGAGGTAGTGCCCCGCAAGTATTACTACATATTTCACTTTCATCATTGAAAAAAAGTAGTCTTCAAGTTTGATATTGAATTTTTAAGGTCAAGTCAAGTTTACACATTTCTAAGAACTATGTGTTGGAATGACATTATTACAACTTACAAATTCCGTATAGGCAAGTAGCGTTAGTCTCTAAAATCCACCAATTATGAAGAATTTATTGCTGGAATAGCTTAGAATATGTCCGATGTTTCACACTCGGCGGTGTTTTGAGTTTTAAGAGGCAAAATTTGCTTCCTTAAGAGGGGTTTCAAAGTTTTTTCAATCATATCTCCCGTAAAACAGAAAATTTAAAAATTTAGCCGATATTAAAGAATGGAAACAGCAACCCAAAATTTCCATTAATTTTACAAGGGTTGTCATATCCACCCAAGAAAAAATTGAAACTTGAAAACAAAAGATTTGCGAATAATAGTGATAATCGGAAATATCATCGAAAATAATGAGTCTGCAGAAAGTGCTGCAGAATTTGTCGTGCCCACCAAGCAGTTCAGACAAAAAAAAAAATCTTCAGGCCCTCGAAGAGAAATTGGAGAAGGTAATAATTAATCGAGTAGATTCAAAGGACATACACTTAAACCATTTAATACACATAAAAATAAACAGACAAACGAAGATTTCTACGAGATATTTGGATTGTAAATATGTAAATAATGTTTTAATTGATTGTACATATAGATTGTTCTGTGATAGGTATATATTGATTGCTTTATAAATATTTTTTTATTATCTCTTTTTTCCACAAATTCTACATATGTAATAAAATATTAATAAGATGACAATAAATCATAGTTGAAGCTTTATTTTTGATATTCAGCAGAAAGGTAATCAATATGTATTTTCGTTGTCCTGACGATGACAACTTTGCTAGTTCGATTCACATAGTAGCACTAGTTGATATTCACATCAGCGGGTGGTATGCATCTGAATTAATTCTCATTTTGGTAAAATTCCACTTTTCTTAGCTTTCCAACGATCTCACACATGTTATAAATCTCGGTATAAATATTCATTTGAAAAACGGAAGTTAATTGATGTTGGTGGTAAGGGGAATGAAAAAAACTCAAATCTATTGACGGTATCAGCGTTTTCATTATGAGTTGTCGGTTAGAAAAATTTTACAAAACAAAAAGAAGGAATACTGTATAAAAAGATATACAGCACTCCAAGCGCCTAACCGGACGCATCGGAAGAATGAAATATTAATGGAATCAACAATTCCGAAGGAATTGTCGTTCCAATAACGTGAGTTAGTCATGAACTATCATAGGAATTAGGAAATCCCAGAGAAGTCGAAAAATTCAAGTGCAACTGTAGACCGGTTTCGGGATCGTTTTCCCTCGTCAGTACAGTATAGCACTGAATCTCTCGATCGGAGGATGGTGGTCTTATGCGATCTTGGGACGCCGCTTTGAGATATCTCATCACGATACGCCACCTGTCACGCAAAGACTGAACCAAACCTCACTTTCTCTGCAGACTCCTACAACAGTTCATGGCTCCCAAGTTCAACTACTTCCCGCAGTCATCGAATGTGCAAACATTCATCAAGGACCACGGGCGAATTGAGGGGGTTGGCTCACTATGACCATACTCTGGTCTGGAGAATTCAATACAAAAAGAAGGAATACTGTATAAAAAGATATACAGCACTCCAAGCGCCTAACCGGACGCATCGGAAGAATGAAATATTAATGGAATCAACAATTCCGAAGGAATTGTCGTTCCAATAACGTGAGTTAGTCATGAACTGAAATGAATCCCGAAACCGGTCTACAGTTGCACTTGAATTTTTCGACTTCTCTGGGATTTCCTATGATAGTTCATGACTAACTCACGTTATTGGAACGACAATTCCTTCGGAATTGTTGATTCCATTAATATTTAGAAAAATTTTGATTTTAATTTCCAGACTTATGCCCAATCTTATATCAGCCCAAAGCACATATTGAAAAGGACACAAGGAACGCTCATTTACAGAAAATCAAGATGTAAACAAGACTTCGAGAGAATAAATCTACCTACTCTTGATGACACGGCCTTATAGAAATAAAATTAATTTCTGGCCAAAAACTTTCAAAGACTGTTTCATTTCATTTAATCATCATCACTAGCAATATTTTAGTGAAATAATAAAATTCGTTCCAAATTCTCAGGGTCCTATTCTATAAAGACATTCATTAAAATAGAAAATATTTTCGTTACCTATATTATAAACTTGACACCGGTGGCATAGAAATGCACAATTTTTCAATTTATCCGGATATTGAATTTCATATGGAATAAGTTTCCACCTGCCTGAAGCTGTGCAGGATTTGAGAGGCTTTATTTTAAACTTAAGCAAACTTATTCTGAGCCAATATAATCCAGTTAATGCGAGTTTAAAACTGCCGTTTTCGTGAAAAAATTGGGGACGTTTTTTTCAACGGTTTCATATGTTTTCGAAGGAACTGGCTGCCTTATATTATAGAAAATTGGCTTTATACGCAAAAAAAAATTCGGTACTTTTTCTCGTTTTTTGCTTATATCTGGAAAAGTATACGTTTTTTGAAAATGCAGGTTCTATACTATATTATCTCGCTTCAGCTCACAAAAGTGTCGCATTTGTTGTTGAAGATCTTGACGACCGGAAAGAAATTTTTGATTGACAATTTGAGATTCTATTGATGGTAATCGCATTTGTACTTTGATCTTTGATTATTGCACAAGTATATAATTTTTATAAAGAAACTGCCATTGATGGTAAAGATTTCTTCAGAAGTAAAGTGCAGATGGCTTAAATTGTATAACTCAACTTAAACGTGAGTTTTTATCTTGTAAATTACAATTACTGTTCATGAGAGTTACACCACATGTATTTTTAGATTCCTGAAAAAGCTAATAAAAGCTAGAATGAGTTAAAAAGAGTTTTCCAATTTGCCCTGAACCTGACTGTTCGCCCAATAACTATTTTTAATCTTATTCAATTTTTGAATTTCCGAAATAAAAAACGTCCCTACCTCACTGCATATGAGTACAACGTATCATACGGTTATACCTGTAAATATTCAAATTTGGTATACAGGCTGTCGCCAAATAAATTCAGAAAAACTTTTAGGGGAGACTTCGTATCGAAAAATTAGAAGAGGGTTCTTTCAAATAAACGAAATTTCTTAGTTTAATTTGAAAACGAAAAAAATACATCTATTTTTTTATTGTACATTCCAATTTTTTTGTTGTGATCCTCCAAATTTAGGAAATATATAATACAAGTCTTATTCAATTTTTCAACAGAATTTCCAATCACAACAAAAGTTGAAGTTTAATATTTGTAGTGAAATTTGTATTGTCAATCTGACATCCGCTCAAAAAATTCGTCATACATATTCCATTCACATTTATTTCAGCAGTCGGCCATGAAATAATTTTCTCAAGTTTTTGTAACTAGAACGGAGTAAGGTTGAAATGTCGTTAATGTCATAACGGCGTTGCCACAACGAATGTCAGTTAATATTACAAAAATGCCGAAAAAGATTGCAAAAAAGAGAAGACAGGGTTTCAGGGAGTGCTATTTAGAATTCAGGTCCTCTCATTCAAATAGTTATACCCTGATATTCTAAAATTCGCAAAGTCAGACGGAAGCGAACATATTCAATGTAAGAGAATTTATAGAATGTTTCATCTGAATCTAAACGACTTATATATCAGCTGAATATTTCCACAATCAGAAAGATTGTGAATGAAAAGGATGACAAAGAATTTCCTTCTAGTGGGAGACCCAAAAAAGTGGTAGCATTTGAGAATTTTATGTTTGAGTGAATTAATGCGAAAAGTTTACTACAGGATTTTCGATGAATGTCATCGTAGAATAAGTTCAAACACTTAATAAGGTCCAGACTATGATTGGAAAAGTGCTATACCTAATAAGGTCCAAGGATCAAGACTGAAAAAATGACTAATTTGAAACATTTGCGATTTTTCTTTATTTGAATTGATGAACATCATCATAAAACTACAAATAGTTTCAATTATATCTCGAAAATAGATAAGTTATACATTTCCTAAGACTTTATAAGGGCCACGATACTAATTTATATGAATTTATGTTTCATTATTCGAAAACCACGATCTTAAGAGTATAGTTTAAAGTCATTGCTTCCTAAAGATACGATTTTTCAGGTATGAAACGACTTAAATCTCGCACTCTGGACCTTATTCAGAACCCTAGTTCCCAATAAGGACCAAAGACGGAATTGCAAAAAACTTTTTTTATAAGTAACTGATGGTGCCTTGATTTTGTATACTATTTTCTATTTGAATATAAACAGTTCATTTGATCCTGATGTCTCACAAAATGACACTTGTCCCAATTTTTTTTGCATTCGTTCGAAACTCGTTAGTAACTATTTGTAGCACAAAAATTTTCGTTTGTAACCTAACCTTTGATGGGAAAATGACACCCCCAAAATGCGTAGTTAGCACCCACATTTTTGAAAATGAAGATAAATTTTTTGCATTCGTTCCTAACTCGTTAGTAACTATTTGTAACACAAAAATTTTCGTTTGTAACTCAAAGCTAGTTCTAGAAAAACCGCTGGTGCTAACTTACCGGGCACTGAAAAATAAATAAAATGCAGTTGTAGAGTCGATCATTAGTAACTATTTGAACCACAAAAATTGTTGATCGTAGCCTAACATATAATGGGATAATTCCATCCCGAAAATGCGGAGGTAACACCCTCAATTTCCAAAATTCCATATTCCTGTTTTTTTCCCAATAGAATTTCGTTAGTAACTATTTGCGGGACAATATTTTTTTCTACCCAATCACTAATGGAAAAATTCTACCCTGAAATAGTGAAGAGTGTGAGTAAAAACCAATATATTGGAATATTCTAGATTTCGCTTTCGATAGTACCCTTTTACTTTATGTTAGGCACACAAAATTTTTCATTCTAACCTATTCTGAAATTGACAAAATAACACGTGCAAAATTAGCATATATAATTATTTTGGAAAATTCTGAATTAGTTTATTGCTTCCGTAAAATAAGAACTCCATCTGTAGGTACCTACATATTTGTGGCAAGAATTTCTGTTTCGTTTAAAATTTTTTTTCATAGAAATTTTTGTCTGGGACCCGATGTTTGTGCTCGGAGTATCTTTCTATTTGTATCGATACATATTCCACATCCAATTTATATTGGCTAAAGTACTTCGTTCAATATGGAAAATCCAGTATTTCCGAGATGAATTATATTTTATATTCGATTGATCTTTGATAGTAACAAATAGTTACCTACTAACGAACTGCTATTGGAAGCAAAAGACAAATGGAGATTTTTCAATAATGTGGGTCCTGACTTGGCATATTGAGGGTGTCATTTTCCCATCATAGGTTAGGTTGAAAACAAAAATTTTTGTGTTACAAATAGTTACTAACGATGGCCTTTCCTACTGTACTCTTTTTTCGCGAAAAATCGAACAGTGGGTGCCCGTGAAGTTACCGGAATGCGGTGTTTTTCTAGCACTAGCTTTGAGGTACAAACGAAAATTTTTGTGTTACAAATAGTTACTAACGAGTTACGAACGAATGTAAAAAAAATTATCTTCATTTTCGAAAATGTGGGTGCTAACTTCGCATTATGGGGGTGTCATTTTCCCATCATAAGTTAGGTTACAAAAGGAAATTTTGGTGTTTCAAATAGTTACTAACGAGTTTCGAACGAATGCAAAAAAAATTATCTTCATTTTCGAAAATGTGGGTGCTAACTTCGCATTTTGAGGGTGTCATTTTCCCATTATAGGTTAGGTTACAAACAAAAATTTTTGTGTTACAAATAGTTACTAACGATGAACTTTCCAACTGTACTTTATTTTTCGCGAAAAATCGAACAGTGGGTGCCCGTGAAGTTAGCACCCAGCGGAATGCGGTGTTTTTCTATTAGTACCTTTGAGGTACAAACGAAAATTTTGGTGTTACAAATAGTTACTAACGAGTTACTAACGAATGCAGATAAAAAAAATTTCATTTTCGGAAAAGTGGGTGCTAACTTCTCGGACACATTTACTGGCTGTGTTGGACGGATAAACCAAACCTGCCACTGCGACCAAGCGGTTTATTGTAGCCATTGAACTGAAGAAAGTAGAAAGATGACAACGAACAAACGCTTCTAGAGTGTGGCAGTCATCAATTTAAGATAGTCAACGGATTCCGCAAACATGGAGACATTTATATGGGTACAACAAACAACAAACTTAAAATCTGTTATCGTCTTATACTGGGGTGGTCCAACGAAAACTTAAAACCTCGATTTTCCGACTTTAAAATGAAAATGTGGAAAATCGCTCGAATCCGTCAATTTCGTTGGGGGACAACTTTTCCGCTTTTTTCATCCCTGTAAAGTCAACCCTCTGACGGGGGTGAGCACAACCCCTTGATTTTGAATAGGGATCAGGGGTGTTGCCGATAACTAATTTTGAACATGGCATCGAGTACCTACTACTATCTGATTCGCTTCAAAGGATCCATCGATAATGAAGTGAAAATAGTAAAAGAGGCAATGTGGAATTCAACAAACACCCTGTAAAAGTTCGGAACTAAAGAAAATTCTGACTTTGAACTCGGAATTTTGTTAAATTCCGTCAACATAAGCACTATCAATAATCTGTATAAATTTTCTACATGTTTTGTTTCGATTTTTCGATGCCGGAGTCACCTTCTACAGTCCGGTACTTGAAATTTCATGAAATTCTGACGAACTTCTAGGGGCTGTAGCTCAGCCATCTTAAATATTCCATAAAGACAATTTTTGGTGAAATGACTTAATGTGATGATGTGTACCTTCTGACAAAAAAAAAGACTCACCTTTGAAAACACCCTGTATTTTTCCTATTTTTCCCGTGACTTATTATTAATATATTTTATGTATGCCAGATCTTTCATTTCATTAGTAAACCAAGGTTTGGCATTTTTTTTGCCGTTGATGTTGATTTTTATTTCCACTATTGCCTCATATGCGCTTTGTGTTATGTTATTTTTAATTTTGAGCCAGGCTTTTTCTATAGTGTCCTCTATCGTCATATTGTTTCGGGAAATTTCCTCGTTAAGTTCGATGATAATTCCACCCTATAAGACTAACGCTATGTACCTGTTAATAATTTGTTTTCCAAGAACCGAAGAGTATAACAAAAAATTAATTTTTTAATGGTATAATATGCATAAGGTGAAAAATATATTATACATAAATTCGAAATCAGAAGAAAGAGTTCCAGCGATTAGGATGAAATAAAGGATTTTCCATGTAAAAAATACCAGGAAATTTTTAGGCTTACGATGTTTTTTTGCATTTTCAAGTACTGAACTCTGAATGCCCATTAAAAAAAATACATATTTGCTCATTTCAACATTTTTGAAAGACCAATATTAACTGAGATATCTAATGAGTGAAATATGTACATATAAATTACCCGGTACATATTTGCATTATCTTTAGTTTCTACTTCAGTCGTTTCTTGTTTGATTTCGTATTTCAGTCAATTTTGGTAGTTTTAAAATATATATTTCAATAAAATTATAAATTCACAAGAAGTTTTTTTGTTTAGACATTCATTTCATCTTCTTATAATGAAATCAATAATTCATTCCCTTAGAAGAAGTTTTCATTTTCCAATTCTTCTATGAATTAAAACTGGTAACGATATTTTAGAAGAAAAACTACCAAAGCGAATATGTTACTATAAAAAAAGTGTGACGTCCCGTTTTTACCATTTTTCTTCATAAGATTCCCAATAATTCATAAACATTCGAGTTTTCACTCGAATTGCCATCAAGTCAGCAATCTTACGTTGCGAAGATATCTTGAAAAAAAAGTAGACTATTCTTAGTATAGCCTTAAGTTGCAGTGGACTGAAAATATTTTATAGAGAAAATCATTATCGAACACCCCAACACGCAAATATTCAGCACAAAATCAAAATTAATTCCACATAAACGTCTAAGTATATAGGCGCGATGAATCACCCTGTATTTATACTTCTTTTGCTTCTGTCAAAGAAATATCAGTATACATAATTAAAATTGAATAAAAATAGGATACAATAGAATATATTTTAATTCCTACTTGAAAATAATTTCCAAGAAAGATGCTTCGAGCATCAAGCAACTGCATGAAAGAACACATACATACATTTGAATTCCTTGTTAAATTTGAATATAAGTTTGATAACACAACTATGTCTGAACTCTCAACGGTTTTCGAGAAATTTGACTTTTTATTAATATTTTGACAGTTTGAGGTACTTACATAAAAGACTATAGCTCTATTCTATTCTATGTAATTGATTCAAATTTGGACTGTGTCTAGTCAATAAATGAAACACTAAAAATTTTTTTATAAATAACCATATTATATACAGGGTCCACGAAAACGTAGATTCATTATCAAAACAGAAATTCATCAAAATGGCAACACATAATTTTTTTCTGTCCATTATTTAAAACAACTATAAGCAAAAAAAAATGATTAAATAATGAACAGAAAAAAATATGGGTTGGCATTCAAAAAAATTAAGATTTTGATGAATTTCTGTTCTGATAATGGATCTACACGTTTTCGTGGTATCAGCAGAGACAAACTGGTAGGTATCAGATTCGCACTAGGACTGAGGTGAGGAACAATAACGCTGTCAAGCTTTCATCTATCAATCATCTATCATTACCACGCCGGAAATTTTTTCTTCCCAGGAACGTGAACCTTCAACTCTTAGAAGAAGATTAACCGGATAACAATAAGGTACTGACTGACACTGACACCTAGGAAATCAACTAGGTGACTAAGGCCACTCTTTCCCCAATTCTACTCAAAAAAAAAACGAAAGAATAATTTCTCCATCCAATCCAATATTCATTTCAGATTATATTTTCTACACCAGGACTCAGGTTTCTCAGATTATAAAAAAAAACAGATTCAATTTCACAGTAATTTTAACAGATTTCATAATAATATTTCATATTACAAAAAAATTCGTGTTGTCCTTTCTATTAAGATTTTTCCGCAAAATTTGGCGTGTGACAATTTGGTAATTAAAATAAATTAGCTTCAATGTTTCGAAAATATTTGCACTACGGAATTAGACAGGCATTGGGCCAAAAACCTGTGAGCTGCCCACTATTTTATTGTGTAACTATCCTAAAATTAATAAAAAACTCACCAAATCCTTGTGTAAATCCTTAGAAATGAAACTTGTCAGTTTGATGAAACCCACAAAAATGAAAAACAATCCTAATAAAACGGAGAGCGACTTCAAAACAATAGCCATAGTTTCAAATTTTATACACACAGATGAGCACTTAAAATTTTCGCAACTTTTTCAGATGTATTTGATTTTGTCAGTGCCCTTTCTCATGATTTACAATTATTTTTTGTCAAAAACTCAAAAGCGAGGTTCGCATTTTCGCTCGTCGTAACGTTCTAAGAAAATCAATATCAGACGCGCGCTCTACTGGCCGTCCTAAAAATATACACCGCTCATATACAGTCCTGCCTGAAATGATATGACAATTGAGAAGAAATTCAATAGGTAATAGATAAACAAAAACAAACAATTTCCACCTTAGAAATGACGAGCTAGAGAATGGAGTACCTATATCAAAGAGTTTTAATTCCAGGTTGCTTTATGAACATTGATTTTTCAGTAATGATTTCTCGAGTATTGATTTCTGAGAGAACGCGGTACGAGGTAGACTTGGAATAAGAACAAGTTCACACAGTCACAGTTCCAGTTTACAATTATATTATAATCTTAAGGTTTAATTACAATTGTAATTGCGACGTCACACACAAAAATGTTTGATTATATTTCGTGAATATTGAAAGCAGATCCTGGAATAGTTCAAACATCAAATCGCTTGTCATCATATCGCTGTGCTTTCGAAACTATTCAGGGCCTTGGGCGAATATTGAACTAGTGATATCACACAGAATATATTGAAAATATTTTTTTCTACAAGCGTGCGCGTTCAACCCTTTTCCCGCACGCATTCCAAGTTGCAAAGAGTCACTTTCCCGCACGCAAATATTATAGAGTAAATTAAATTCTATCATGTTTCTATGCACAGAACGTCAACGATGAGAAACTCATAGTAATGACATGCAGAATTACGTCTGTCATTATATATGAATTAATCAAATGAGATATGATCTGTTTCGTGAAATGGATATATTTCTATATTTCAAGCGCTTGTAGAAAAAATATTGTTCCTAACTCTTGCGGAAAGTGTCTTGCCCGCACTCAACTGCTTACCCGAACTCTGCTTCGCATCGTTCGGGCAACGGCAGTTTCGTGCGGGCAAGTATCACTTTCCGCACTTGATAGGAAAATAACTATTTTCTACAAGCGTGCGCGTTTAAGCTTTTTCCCGCACGCATTCCAAGTTGCAAAGAGTCACTTTCCCAAAAGGTGCGGGAAAAACGCCTGCTATTTCTTTTCCGCACGCATTTGCGTGCGGGAATGGATTAGCAGGGGTTTTTCCCGCATGCAAATATTGTAGAGTAAATTAAATTCTATCATGTTTTTATGCACAGAACGTCAACGATGAGAAACCCATAGTAACGACATGCGCAGAATTACGTCTGTCATTATATATGAATTAATCAAATGAGATATGATCTGTTTCGTGAAATGGATATATTTATATATTTTAAGCTCTTGTAGAAAAAATATTGTTCCTAACTCTTGCGGAAAGTGTCTTGCCCGCACGAAACTGCCGTTGCCCGAACGATGCGATGCAGAGTTTAGTTAAGTATCACTTTCCGCACTTGGGCAGTGGTCCGTATATATGTTACGGCTAAAGATAGGTGTGAACATAAACTTAAGATTAGCCGGCTAAACTTAGGTTTAGCTTCGGGTATTGGCTAATGTTAGTTTCTTCAATCTTTAGCCGGCTAAACTTAAGTGTAACCACATCCCATCGGCTTAAAATGTACAAGGCTTGAGGGGCGCAAATTTTTGGCAATTATAGAAGAATGTAAAGAAATAGTAATACGAGTATAATCAAACTATTAATGCAAGGCATTTTTTGTATTAATTTCACATATTTTAATAGCAGAAAAGCATTCTGTTGAGCAGTTGAGAAATTGGAGAATAAACATATATTTGTTTCAACTGTGTTTCAACGAATTCTTATTGACGAATCTAAAAATCTAAACGCTTGATGACAAAATTTGAGAATTGCCATTTTCAGTGTGAGGGAAAACTGCAGTGTTTATGATTATTTTTCATCTTGTTATTATTCATAATTTGAGGGGAATTGAATGAGCAAAAGGAGAGAATGAAGACGAGAATGATAACGCGAACTTCTTCATCAAAATACCAAAGGTCAAATTCTAGAAAAATATAAGTAGAAGTACCCAATCTTGTTTGTAGTTAACCGGACTATTTGGCTGATAAGCTTTACGATGAAAGCACTTGTATCCACCGGGATGATTCATCAAGGGTGGCGTATTTTGGAACCCGTATGTTCAATGACTCGAGAAGAAATTTTTAACAAAATCAGCTAGAGAAAGTGTTTTCAACTATGTTCATGTTCATAGTTTTTTTTGTTCTTTTTTGCGAAAGAATTGGTTCGAAAGAAATTGCAACTTTAGAAATATAGTTCCTATTTCGTAATTTTTCCATAAACCCAATTATTGAATGGTAGGGAAAATATACTTTTGTTAACAGGAAGAATTTTCTATGTCTTATATCTCATTTCCTTGTGGGGTCATATTATGGTTTTTCACAAATTCGGCTTGATTTGAAGAGCATTAATCTCCTAAACAGATGAAAATAACTGGTTAAATGTTAAATTGAAAACCCATGGGCGTTATGTAATACAACCCCAATACATTCGATGCTCTTTTGCCTAATTGAATTCTAAAAATTTAAACAAAAAAGTGGCCGTGTGCGTTCGTTCTCTTCCATCCGACCATTCATGAGACATCACCTCTCCGCGTGTCCATCGAATACATTTTTAGCCGTTCCGTTTTGGGTAATGTGCACATTAGCCGGCTAAAGATGAAATGCCGTGACGCAGATGAATATTTTATCGAACTTTAGCCGATACTCGAATATAAACCTAAGTTTAGCCGGCTAATCTTAAGTTTATGCTCACACCTATCTTTAGCCGTAACATATACACTTTCGTTTCTTCTGGTTAGTAAGTGGGCGGTCCGAAGTCGAATTCCTGACAATTCAGTTCAATATCTGTCACCAGAGTAACCGCTCTGGTAACTTTCGGTTACCAAATGTGTATATACGGACCATACGCTTGATAAGAAAATAACTATTGAACGCTGTTGATCAACGCCAAAATACAGCTTAACTTCCGATTGTTGAGTTCATTGTTCATTGTATGGAGGATAGATAGTCTGATAGTACCCTCCATAGTTCAGAGATAGAAGCACTGAACTTTATATATATTACTATCAGAGTCTCCTCCCATCTGCTAGTATAGAATTCAGTACAAAGATTATAGGGATCAATAGGGTGATGACGTATTGGGTGGCAAGGTACGCATCCATTAGGCGGGCCGCATCGAAACGGATAAATCTTTCTGGTAATACATAATAATCGCTTTCAAGCGAATAACCTGCTCATCATCATTGGTAATTACCAACAATAAAATAACCAACTGCATTCAAGCGCTTTTGGTCATTGTTGGTTATACTAATCGATTTCGAGCGAATAACCTGGTCATCATTGCTAACATTGAACTCTAAAAGAAGAGTTCAATGATTGGTAATTATCAACAATAACCAACTGCATTCAAGCGCTTTTGGTCATTATTGGTTACATTAAATTCAACTCTTTTATTAGAGTTCAATGATTGGTTATAATATTGTGACGTCATGAACTAGCCCATCAACGTCATCATTTTGGGATATTACACATGCGTAATATCTTTGATTGGCATTGAATGAACTCTATGCAAGAAGATAAAGGAAAGGAGGCGCAGGTCTGACTCTATGGAAATAGCGTTCAATAACTTCTTGATCATTGAAGTGAGGTTAGAAGTTGTGAAGGGACATAACCAAGGACAAAACCAGCAATAACCGCGGTAATTACCGGTTATTCGCTTGAAAATGATTATATAATCGATTTCAAGCGAATAACCCGTAATAACCGCGGTTATTGCTGGTTTTGCCCTTGGTTATGGCCCTTCACAACTTCTTACCTCACTTCGATAACCAGAAGTTTAATCCAGCTCTCGAGTATGGTTATCTGCGGTCCAAAATGATGGCGTTAGTTTATGACGTCACGATATTATATAACCAGTAATGACCAAAAGCGCTTGAATGCAGTTGGATATTGTTGGTAATTACCAATGATGACCAGGTTATTCGCTTGAAATCGATTTATGTCAGTGAACCATAGCCTACTAGAAGTAACTTCTAGTAGGCTATGAGCATAGACATAAAGCGATGTCTATATGTCTATGGCTATGAGTGAACTTCTTTTAGAGTTCAATGTAGAGATATCTATATCTCTGGTTCAATACTCTATGTCTATGTTCATAGAGAAATGTCCCTGTCTATGTTCCTCTTTGATAATATGTCAGTTGTCACTTGTCAGACATATTGACATTTCCACTTTCACTTGTCAACTTCAACCATAGAAATAAAACTTATTATGTTAGTATATCTATGGCTTTAACCTTTATTTCTATGGCGCCCAAATTAAGTTGTTTATTAAGCATTATAGTTTTGGATTTGAAACTTTAAATTGAAAGTTGTTTTGTTATATAATGTTTACATGTTTAATGTAATATAGATTTTTTCGGAAAACTTATCCTTCCTAAGCGATTAGCTACACTGTATTTTAATCCAACGTGAGAATGGAGGAAAATTTTATTTATGATGATCTTGCTACACAAGGAGACCTTGGAGAAATGATAAATGATGTATGTTTTGATATTTTTGCTGGTATAATTCAATAAAAGACTATCTTTTTTAGCTGCAAACAAAAAATAATGAACTCCAACAACATGTATGTTCTCTTGAACAGGACATCGTGAAACTATGTGATAAAATAACTGAAATGAAAACAGTTCAAGACAATCTGTCCAAGAATATTTCAGAACTGTTCAATACAGCAAAAAATGAGCTTGAAAGAAAAGATCGGCGGATTGGAGAACTTCAAAATCAACTTGATGACTTGATTTTTAGGAGAAGACAACCCAATTCTGCCCTCAAGAGAAAATGGGAAGAATCCTATCCAGATGAAATTAATAAGAGACCTCGAACCAAAAATGTTAATATATCACATTCTGGTGAGGCTGATGAGATCATTTTAGTGAATGATGAGCAAGAAAGTTGTAAGGACCTGAGTGGACTAATGTGTAAGAATATCCCTGTGGAACTCAACCCAGAATCTGACAATCGGGTCAGCCAAAAACAAGAAAGCGATCTCAGAAGATTGACACATTCAAAAGAAAATACTTATTCAAGAGAAAAAAGGGAATATCATAAGGACACTTATCGAAATGATTACAGAGATAGGAATGCTAATCGAAGTAGAACAGAGGAGAAGGAGATAAGAAAGGATTATAGAGATGTCTATAGAGAGAATAGGGATTATGATAGACGCTATAGAGATAGAGGTAGAGGTAGAGGCAGAGGTCACAGAAATAGTATCCAAGAGTATAGAACAAACCCTAGAGACTATAGAGATAATTGGAGAAATAACAGGGATAGTCATTCAGGAAATAACCAGAGGCAATCTAATGAACATGATTTTCGTGAAAGTAACAAATTTGAAAAATATGCAAGTAATCATCGAATGGATAGGCATTCTGGAACTGAACCAGTGTGAGCTTTTTTATCAATATTTCTTTTATATCAGAAAATTTATTTAATTGAGTTATTTGCTCATTACTGAAGTGGATGTAGTAAATCTTGAGTTCATACTTTTTAGTCTTTAAACTATTTCTAAAAATTAGAACTAGAGAAATATTATTCTGACTATATTTCAGACTAAAGCTTAACCTTTATTTTGTGATTCATCTAACTAATTTATTGTCCTTGCCTCTATATCGGTCCATTTATAGGACAATCACTTCTATATTTTGATTTATCTCAAACAGTGTAAAATTTGGAAAATGAATTCTATCCCTTATGGATATTGAATTTGCAGAATAGTGCTTTCCAAACTGAATTTGAATTAAACAATTTTTCTGCATCATGTTTCATTATTTGATCTCTTCCGACACTTCCATATGAATTTATAATCTCCTTCTAATTTTTACAGATATTCTAGAACAGCTCAACATTTCTAGCATTCATGCCCCATTTTGAATATTATGTCATGCCTTTCCTATGTTTAATCCTTGTTAATATCGTAAATAAAGCTGCAAAGTAAGATAAAACTGGCATGCAAAATTAAAATCCAAATTAAATTTAATACAAATTTTAAAGTTTCATCGGTATCAATTTAGGTGTGCAGAAACTTTTACTATCTCATTGATCAGTCAAACATAATGGTGGGTTTATTCAGCCTTCCTAAGAACTGGAAGGAACAAACTTAATTGGCAGATGGCAATCATGTGATTGCCATTTTCCATAAGGCGAATCTCTGTCTTAGTTCTTAGGGCATAAATCCACCAGAGTTCTGCCTTTTATTATAATTTGGATTTCAATGGAGCAGCAAGAAGTCAATGTCATACTTTTCAAAATAAAGGGCATTATTTCCAGGTTCATTTGGAATAATCAATTGAAATTTTCAGATTTGTCAAATTTATTTAAAAAATTAACAAATGTATTTCAGAAAACATCACTTGTAATTCAGAAAGTACAAATTAAGCTAGTGAAATAGTGAGGTTAAAGATTGAAACTTGTGTAAAAACAAACCTCAAAGTCAAAATTTCCAATGGTGTGCCCCCAACAGTTCTTGAGCAAAGTCTGTACACATCTCGAAAATGTTATCGACCAGTTTAAGGACGTAACCATTGGGGGTAATTGATCTTGAGCAGCACAGCATAGCATTGCTTTCCATGCAGCTGCTATTACCATAGATGATAGGACTTCAAGTTTTTCATTAACACTTTAGAGTTTTGCAATAAAATAAAGACTACTTAATGATAATTGATATTTTCTGGAATATAATTGACAATTTCTGAATAAAATTATGAAACTGAATTTCAAATGGCCATTTCTGAAATCAAATTGAGTAATCTAAATAACATTTATTTTCTAAACTAAATCTGACTAGTGTGAAATGCAATTGATGTTTTCTTAATATATGTTGACCATCCCTGTATTACTCCTGGAAATGGTGCAGGAGTCAAATAATTAGGAACTGTTATGTGTGTGCGAAGAAAATCTGTCTAGTAATTTCAGATCTCAGAATTTGTGGGGCATGTAAACTGTTAGTACAAGTATCTTGAAAGTAATAATTAAATCAGCTAAATGAATTGCTATTTTTCTCACTTAATCTCTTGAACTGTTCAGAAGTGATTACCAATGGGTCCATTCAAAGATCTGATATTTTTATTTCAGATTTTCTTCTGGAAAAGCAACTCATAGTAATTCGGTTGCTGAAGACAATTCTATAGAAGAAGGTGAAGTTTTCGATGAAGAACCAAGAAAAGGTACTGAAATTATTGAGGAGAATATTTTGAACAAGAACCTGGATGCTGTCAGGAATCTTTCATTCGAAGTTCAGAAGTCTCAGATCTCCCACAAATCCATGGTAGAGCAAGAAAGAAGAACTAGGGTAAAAAACTCAGTGAGGCCGCATCAAAGAGATCATAACAACCAAGAAGATAAATTGAAAGATCTGAAAAATAAAAATATGGTACGGGATAAGCAAAATCTAGAAAAGAATGGAAAAGATAAACTGTCTGCAGAGAATCCAGTAATTGAGATTAATAATGTAAATGACGAGGATATGAAAGGAAAACAAGGAAAGTTGGTAGATAAAGTGATAGGCCATGAGGATAATAAAATAGCTGCAAACAAACATATGGAGCGTAATAATGAAAAAAATGTGAAGATTATTTCCCAAATCATTTTGAATGAAGGTGCTAAGGTGAGTTGTTTTGGAATATAGCACTTCTGCAAATACTTGACCTCTTTATAGAAAAAAATCAAGAATAGTAAAATTTGAGACAATTTATAGTGAACTCCATTTATTAAACTAGTGTTGCACTAGATTAGGGTTTTTGAAATGAATTATATTGTTTTTGTAATGTGCACTCAATGCGCACCAGTGTAACTAATTGAATTATACCAAAAGTTCAGCTAAACATTGTAATTTAAAGTGGGACACCCTATATTATTACATTTTTGAATTCTCCTTGAAATTTTAACTACGATTTATCAATGTAAACAATCATGAAGACTTGGAGTGGGTAGCCAATTCAGATGGTTGAGGTATAGTCTCTCCGTACCATGATAATTGTCCACTAAGAAAGAAATCCGATAACAGAAAAGAATCTTGGTGGAATTTTAATTTAGAGACACTTTGTAAAGGAGTTAGGAAGAAATTCAACCAAGCAAAGTTCAGTATAACAACGAAATAAGGTCAAAAGAGAGTCATGCGTCTGACATATTCAATACTGCAGAGGTTCTCGAATGCAGATCTAACTTCTCCAAATGGGAACTCACAGCAGACTGCAACTTATTTGGGTACCTGGACACTCAGGCTACAGAGGCAACGAGTTATATTGCTGTATAAGGCAGAGGGTACTGGAGTATTGGCGCAATCGTTCTGGACTGCGTCACAGGGCACCGACAGGACCATCTCAGTGCCTCCCAGTTTATTACCAATCAATGACTAGGATTTTCTAGAACCAATTTTAGATCTATAATGAAGGTCTTCAGGGGACACTGCAGGCTCAGAGCTCACTTACATAAACTCAGTATCGTCAATGACCCACTCTGCAGGCTCTGCTTAAAGGAGGACATCCTCTGTGACTTCCCGGCGGCAGACAGGTTCAGACTTGGAGTCTTTAACTGTCCCAAGCTGAATCTAGACGAACTTAAGAACATTCCCCCTCTGACATCATCTCCTTCTTAGTTAGATCCGACTGGAGGGATAAGTTTAGCTCTCTGATCTTGTTTGTGTGTCACAATAGACCTCGCAATAGACCGGTTTGGTCGCGGTGGCAGGTTTGGTGGGTCATTTTAATTTTTATTGGAGAAATTATCTTTGTATTATGTATTGTAATTCTTGGTTAGTTCAAAATATGCACTAAGTGTACACCATTTCTGCCATTAGAATTCACTACAGAATAGCATGAAAATTAAATCACTCAAAAATACAGGGTGTTTCATGTAAATTGTCCACTAGAAGTATCTAGAGAACCCTTAGAACATAAATTCATGGAATGGACATTAACGTGCTATGAATGTATTTGTTGTGGTACAAAAGTACAAACACAGTGGTGGAAAATAAATAAATTCAAATAGCTCTTACCTTTTTGTATGTAAAATTGACGTGACAATGATGTCAGATTCAACTATCTCAATTGTGATTGGCGACACTAAGCAACTATCTCACTCCAGTATTTGGATTATACTTAAAGTTCAGCTAAACTTCGTAATTTAAAATGGGACACCCTATTTCAGTAAATTTTTGAAATTTCCTTAAAATTTTAACTTAGGGTTATTTGAACTCCTCCATACCCAAACCTCAAGGTACTGGAGATTTAAATATATTTGTCCCAAATATGACATAATGATAGTCTTGAATGAATTGTTATAATTTCCCAAAAATCTTTACATGTAGGGTGTGAAACATTGTAAGATAAAGATTTTTGCGTCCCATCTGATGCTCTCTTGAAATACAGAGTGTTGTATTTGAAGAAATAAACTTTTTCATGTTCAACTACCACCCTTATGCCTCGTTTCACAAAGCTTGATCAGGAAGTCAAGGCATCATTACACGAATTTTGACTTTGACAAGAGGGTATGAAATTCCGATAGGTTCATCAATAGAAGAAAAAAATATTTGAAAGGCTTTTGTATCCATGAGAAAGGTTGCTGGATATTTCATGAATTCTTCACTTTAAATGTTCATTTATCAATGATAATGTATCGATATTATTCACTGAAGTTTTCATATTTTCTATTCATTAAAAATATTTTTCTTTCCAGGATATATCGAAAGAGTGTGCCTCCAAATCAGAAGTTAAAAATGATACTGAATGTAAAATTCAGGACAAAAAAGAAAATCCTCCAATAACACTGAAAACAGAGAGAAGAAAAAGAGAATCAAGAGTTCCTAGGAATCTAACTGAAGAGTTGAACATCAACTTGGAAAGATCAAAGAAGACAAAAGACCTGATGTATGAGCTCTTCGGTTCTTCTGAAAAAAAAAAATATCCCAGTATGTTGGACCAAGTTAGTCCTAAGTCTCTTTATTCTCTGAGCGATGATGGTGAAATGCCCAAACTGAAATTTTTTAATTCAGATATTGAGAAACCAATGTCCAACTCTCATTCGATGGAAGTTAAAAAAGATTCAAATCCGGTTACAGAATTTCAAATATTCAAGACAAATCTTCCTTGTTTAGAAAAATCCAACTCCCTATCAAGCATCAGTATCCAAATTCAAAAACCGGATATTGTACCTACGAATAAAGAATCATTAAAAAAGTCACAGCCAGAAGATGAGAAATTTTCATTAATGAAAGAAAATAAGGTTTCAAATCAAAAAGAAGAGTATGACCAAGTGCTGATACATCAAGCATCTAGTGAGGAAGCTGAAAAAAAAGAGAATTTTGGACAGTCTACAAATGATATTTGTAGTATGAGTTTTATTGACCTGGATATTAGACAGTTGGGGGCAGAAAATTTTCCTAATATGAATGCAGTATCAGAGTCTAAAGGTGCTTCTCATTCACTTTTAACACCTGTACAAGAAAATTTAGAAATTGGTTCACAAAAATGTATTACTCAAGTTGTAGAAGAAAAAAAGGTCGCCATTACAAACATTGATGAAAAAGAACCTATTAGAAAAAAACATGAAAAGTCTCATTCCTTATCGATCCACAGTGACCATATTGAAAAACCATCTCAAACTGGAAATGAAACTAAGAATGACACACCTAAGACGATTCTAAAAGAATGCCAATTTTCTTCTGGAAAGGATGACCCTGTGCAGCCAAAAAGTAATGTTTGTGATAATATACCCACTAAGGATAATAAACCTCAATCTGTTCTACATTCAAACCATCCTCAACAAAAATATATTTCTGATATCTTAACCCCTAGTGAAGGAACTGAACACATGTTTCCAAGAGAATCAATAGATATAAATGGAATACCCAGAATTGATTTGAATAATACTAAAAAGCCCCAGGATCCAAAGAAAACAAACAAAAGCAAATCAGTTTCACCATCTAAGATCAAGATTCAAAAGCAATGTCATTCTACTAAAGTAAAGGAAGAAATAGAAATTCCATATCAAGGGGATGAAAAATTTAAGCATTCCCCTGTAGATAAAATAAATAAACCTTCAAAACAAAAAAGAACAGAAAAATGTATCGCAAAAGAGTCTATTGCACAAGTACCTATTGAAGACAAAAATTTGAGTGAATCTACTGGTCCAGTTACCAATACAAAAATACATAAATCTACAAATTCTTCAAAATCAGTTGTTAAATCTGTTTCCAAAGATATGGCAGATTTACTTTCTGTATCAGTGCAGGATAATATAAAAACTATTCCAAAGAAATGTACAACCTCAACTAAAACGGAGAAGACTGGAAATTGTAAAAATAGAGATAATAAAGATATTGATTCCTTTGTTCCAACTTCATCCAAAAAGCCACCAAAGGCTTGTAATAAAAAGGTAACTTCATTATCAGGCAAAGATGCTAAAATCAAATCGAGTAACTCATTGGAAGCCCCAGTGAATAAGAAAGTGGAAGATATTACACACCAAAAACCATTGAATCAACCTGTTTCAAAACTTGATCGAATTTCTACAGAAGCAGTTAAGGAACCACAAAGTTACAAGGAAGCTACTAGCACACAAGTACATAAAAATTGTAAGACTGAAAAAGATGTGTCTGATTCTACACCAACACAATCTGCTGACCCAAATGTAATAGAAAAGGGTGCATCTGATACAAATGTAAATATTGCAACTACTAATATGACTGTAAGCAATTTGTCATTGACAACAGAAAAAAAAATTGAAAATATCAATCTGAATAAAAGGCAAATTAATCAGAATGCTTGCTTTCAAGCTTCCCCTGAGAACTCGTCAGAATCTAGAACTACAAATAATAGTGATAGAAAAAGAAGGAGATGTGCGATCAAGTTAGTGTGATGGATTCTATTGAATAATACTGTGTATTATGTATAAAAGCCTTTTAATTTTTTTTGTTATTGTATAATCCCAATAGCATTGTATAAAGTATTCATTTATTTTATTATATCGAGAGTTGTAATTTTAATTTATGTCGGGATAGGTTAATAACAATATAACTAGAATAAATGTTATATTGATAGTATTTCATGAGCTTTACTTGGCGACACTTTCAAGTTAGTTTATAGTTTTTATTCTAGGTAGAGATGTCCAGTTTGGAAAGAGGGAAATTTTAATATTCATTGGTAGAGGGTAGAGGGAGTACTAGTAGTACTAGGCTTGAGGTTCCTAATATAAAAGCTGCAGAGCACAAAATTTTCCAATGTCCAAGCTCGTATCCTTAAAATTACCCGTGTCCATAAGTCTATATATGTCAGTTATGGCCAATTTCTAGAGATCGTCAAATATTCGGGAGTAGCGTATATACAAGGTGACCCAGAGATAAACCTTCCAATGTTCAGGATCGGATTATCAGGAAAAAATAAGATTAGTTGTCCTTTGCTTCGATTTTGAGATACAGGGTTATTCTGGTTGTTTTGGATAAAACCAAAAATAAGTTCCCTTTTGATAAAACTAGGCTTGTTAATTAGGGACTCCTTTGTTCTTTCGGTATTCTATGAAATAAATGGTAAGTTTCAGTGGCGTCCCATGAGGATTTACAATTGACTTCAGAAGGTATCATAAGGTAAAGGTGCGGGCGCAGAACACTAAATGGGTGCTAGTAAGAAGGCCTGTCGGTTTAAAGCTTAAGTAACATAAATTCAATTAATAATAGTCGCCGGCGTTCAAAATCACAGTCGTATAGGTATCAATCATTTCTTAGAATATAGGAGCATATTGCTCATTTCAATACGATCGGAATAGAGAAGCGTATGGCCGACTTATATTTCCATCTTAATAGTGGCGTAGAGAATTGAATCAGAGATTATAGTTAGGTTTTGAAAACCGACGAGGGGCGTTAAGCCCGTTTGTAACAGCCGAGAATTCTCTACCAAATTTTGATAAAAAAACGGCAGAGATTATTTTGTAAGCAACTGAACAGAAGAGAATTGTACCGAAAGTGCGTATGTAACGGTAAAGAATTCACGTCGCATGAAATCTCGAGTAAATTTTCTAGAGAATTCTCGGCTGTTGCAAACGGGCTTTAAACAACCTAACCGTTATTTTTATATCTACATCTGATTTTGCCTAAATATAAAAAGAAATCTGAATAATTAATGCATAGTTATTTTGTCCTGGTATCGTGAAGAGAATTGCAAATATTCCTCACAGCGACGCCCCGATTTCGCTTGAAGGCTCCATCCTCCGTTTGAAAAGTGTTTATCACTGCACTGAACTGATGAGGGACAATAATTCCGAAACTAGTCCACAGTTTGTGATTAGATGTTTCGGTCTCTGGAAATTCCTGCGATGATTCATGGTTAGTTCGCATTAATGGAAACACAATTCTTTGAATTATAGTTTCTATTATTGATATTTTCGTTGTACCCGCGGGTAAAACGAAGTGCCACGCGTGTCTTCGGAGTACTGTATACTGCAGTTCATAAATTGTTTGGATGAGAGAAGCTTCTTTTGCTTGAAGAAGGTGAAGATCCACACCTTAAGCTAGAAAAAACTTTTTTGTGCATATTAGAGTCAGAACTAATGAACAAAATTCATATGACGACATAAACCAATATCTATATTGAGTTCTCTCTCGAAAGTTATAGAAAAATTGGTGTATCAAAGAATGTTGGGATACTTGAACAAATTTTCAACAATTACGAATTGCCAACACGGATTTCGGGTGGGCAGGTCGACGGAGACTGCGGCGTGTCAGTTTGGGGAGTTCGTTTATGGATGCTTGGATGACGGCGTATGTGTGGCAGGGATGTTTTTCGATCTGTCGCGTGCATTTGACTGCTTTAATATCAACTTTTTACTCGACAAGCTCTATAATATCAAAGAGTGGTTACTCTTTGATAATATTGGCTTCAGGGGAGTGTTCCTCGACTGGGTGCGCAGTTTTCTGGTTGATCGGCATATTTACGTCAGTGTGAGTCAGCGGGACTCTGAAGAATATCCTTTAGAGATGGGTGTGCCTCAGGGATCGGTATTGGGTCCGCTGTTGTTTTTACTGTTTATTAATGATCTGCCGGATTACATTAGGTCGTATCTTATAATTTTTTTCATCGATATTATGATGGTATTTTTTGCCGACGATGTGTCATTCTTGGTGACAGCATCCAATTTGTCAGAGCTCAAGTCGCGATGCGAGATACTGGTTGAATATTTTTCGGACTGGTGTTACAGGAATGGTCTCATACTCAACGTGAATAAAACTGATCTCGTACACTTCCACTTGCGTGACACCAACGACCGGCTCATGCTCGAGCTTCCTCGTGGGAGCCTAAAGTCCTCAGATTGTGTAAAATTTTTAGGTCTACAAGTGGATAAAAATTTAAACTGGATGAATCATATTGATTATGTTTGTAGGCGTTTGAGTAGTGCATTTTATGCCTTGAAGCGACTTAGAGCATCGCTCCCCCACGAGTCAATACTGAGTATATACTATTCACTTGTCTACTCTCGTTTAAATTATAACACGGTCTTGTGGGGTGCGTCGTCTGGGAGTGGTTCTGTTTTTGTTGCCCAGAAGAGAATAATTCGCCTTATCTTCGGTCTAAAACCCCTGGAGTCCTGTAGACCATCTTTTATAAAACATAAAATATTAAGTTTTCCATGTATTTATATTTTAAACTGCCTGATTTACACGAGGAAGAATATTCATTCTCAAAAAAAGTGTTGCCAATTTCATGAATATAATACTAGGCAAAAAGAAACCATTTGCATTCCAGCTCATAGAACGAGCAAATTTGAGTATTCTCCTATGTATAGTGGCATAAAATTCTACAATCATCTGCCTGATAGACTTAAAACGTTGAAGTTTTCGAGCTTCAAGAAATAAATCAAAAAACTTCTTTTAGAACAGTGCTTTTATAGTAAAAGCGAATATTTAAATTCAGTTCTAGAGTGATATCACATGAGGTAGTTTTTGATGTTTTTTTTTGTACTGGCATAATTCGGCGATATCTTGGGTGTAAATCGTTATCATTTATATATATATATATTTTTTTTTTTTCCTTTTTCTGTCTCCTCTGAGGATGATTAATTGGTGTCTAATGCTATTTATGTTGACTCTTCCTATACATGTACAATGTCTCAAAGGATTCAATAAAATTATTATTATTATTATTAAATGATGAGTTTACTAACAGATAATCGAGCAGAGAGATATTTTACGACTTACCTACCTATTTTATTGTCACAGTCACCGTCAGTTGGATTGTGGCCAAGTAATATACGAGGATATATTGAAAATTTCTTAGCCTACTATATATAGAAGCAAACAAAATTTCAATGCCAAACTATTTTATTACTCAACATATTCTTCTCTTAATTGGATATATTTATAACAGCGAACTTGCAACGTCTCTAGACCCTAGACCTTTAAAAACAAATTTTTCCTCTTGCTCTGCAAACCAGACCTCCACAACTTCTATTAACTCCCCGTTGGAAGAAAATTTACGACCTTGTAAACTTTTTTTTCGTTGAGGAAAGAGATAATAGTCGGATGGAGCCAAATCTGGTGAATATTTTCAATAGATTTGGCTAGAATTTCTAGAGTAACACCGCATCATAAGGCGGTGTTCTAGTAATTCAAACCCTAAATCACGAAATTTTTGCATGGCAACATGAGATTAGTGTGCAGGGGCGTTGTCCTGCAAAAACAAAACACCTTTGGATAGCTTTCTTTTCTTTATAATTTTTTTCCGTAGGGTGGTCAGTATTGTCGAATAGTAATCTCCAGTTATTGTTCTACCCTTATTCAAAAAATCAATCATAATTACTCCATGGCAATCCCAAAAAACTGAAGCAAGAACTTTTCCAGTAGATTTTTGGACACGAAACTTCTTAGGTCTTGGAGAACCAGACTGTCGCCATTCCATCGATTGTTGCTTTGTTTCTGGATCGTAGAAATGTACCCAAGTCTCTTCCATAGTAACAATTCGGTTTAAGAAGTCTACATCGTTTTCAAATCGAGTACAGATCGAACGCGATGCTTCTACCCTTGCACGCTTTTGGTCAACATTCAAACATTTGGGGATACATTTTGCAGCAATTTTTCTCATGCAGAGGGCCTGTTCCGATATTGCTGGTTTTACTGGCCCGCAATCGAATAACAATAGAACTCGAACGACTGGGCCAATAGGCATCGTCTCTGAAATACTGACAGTACTGTTCAGGAATATCGGAACAGACGGCCAAATTGACGTGAACTATATGATGAACTCGTTCGTATGAAATATTCAGTGCTTCAGATATCCGATTTAACCCAATTCGCGGCATAAAGTTAGTCAAGGGGTGTGTTCTGTGTTCGACGGGCTGATAAAATCATGTCATGAACTGCATCGATATTTTTTTCGGGGACTGACACAGAAACTGGCCTTCCCGATCGGTCATCATCTTCAATGGAAAATTTATCTCTTTTGGAGCTCGCAGTCCAATTTTTCACGGTCGCATACGAAGGACATTGATCACCAAGGGTATTAAGCATATCTTCGTAAATCTGCTTACCTCTTAACACTTTTAAATACAGGTACTTGATGATGGATCGATACTCCAATTTTTCGATTTTCACAATTTCGGTGGACATCTTCTTTCTTTTAATTTATTGCGTAACTCTGGTTTACTTTTTTGACCTCAAACTTCACACTGACAGTTCTAATGAGTTATTGTTTGTTTCTATGGTAACGCAATATTTTTTATGCATGGAACTGGTCTAGGCTAACTAGATATCAATACATCCCCGTATTATATTTGCTGTTTGTTGGGGTAGCATTGACTATTTGTTTTTATATCTGCTCTTTTTATTTTTGCTGTTACAATATTTGCTGTTTGTTTATTTTGTTCTTTCAACACTGATCGGGTGTTTTGTGTATCTATGGTGTACCATACTTAAATTTGAAAAAATCGATTTCATTTTTTTTGGTCTTATTAAACAGTACAATTTGTTTAAAATATTCTCCTGAAATTTCAAATCGATCCAAGTAAAATTCTAAGCGATAGACCCTGCAGAACTAATTTTTTCGAGCCAATACATGGCGAAAATTCGACCAAAAAATACGTGATGGGGTACTTAACAACTGAGTTTTCGGAATTTTTTAATGAAAATTTCACAAAATAGATACTGTTTAAATATGTAGATATATCTTTGATATGCTGAATTGTTTGAATAAAATATATGATTGTTAAAGAAAATGTGAAAATTTCCTATTTTTGAACCTCTGAAACCCACGTCACCTAACTTAATGATAATAAATCTCCCCCTTTTTGTTCAGTTGAATTAAAAAATATATCTTTTATATTCAAACTGTATACAGTTTGAATATAAAATTTTCATTGAGCATATATGCTCAATGAAAATTACGTCCACTTTTATAATAAAATTGAAAGTCACTTTGAGCTTAGAGCTTTAAAATTAAAGCGGCTTTAGGTTTCATTATGAAACCGGCCGTTATTACGTTTACTGATGAATGTATATCACTGTGTGACTCTGATATCAAAATGCATCCATTAATTCGCTTCATTATAAGGTATATGACTAAATTTTATTCCATTCAGAAATATACCAGAGACAAGAGACCAGAGTTTTGTCTCTGAATATACCTTCTACCTTCTATTTTTTATTTGTGGAATTTCAACTTAATCATTGCGTTTTTCACATGATCTGGGAACACGCACATCGATTCCCCAGGTCACAATAATAGTTATAATTATGTGTAGGTACCTGAATGTCACGTTATTAGGACCATAGTGTACAGGGTGGGCAAATTTCGATGTTTTAGCATTACAGCTTCCAAACCAGTGGAGATAGAAAAAATCTGATACCCCATTCTCGTTCTCTTTTTCTGAGAAACTAACAAGAGTAGTAGTCATTTTTGGCCACCTTCTTTTGTTTTCGAGTTATAAGAGAAAATTGGAACAATGGCGATTTCGAAATAAATTTATATCTCCGCTAATACTGATGATAGAGCTCTGAAATGAAAACATTATACAGGCACTTTTTTAAGTAGAATCCAGTGGCGTGCTTGCCTTTTTAGCAGGATTTTTAATTACGAAGCTGACCCAAAGTTATGTTTTTTTGAATGGGAACACTAGATTTCTATGCAATTTTTCACTGATTTCAAAAATATATAACATCATATGGTGTGTATCAATATAAATAATAGAAAATGGTCAAATACCTATTTTCTCAATATTTCTATGGTTTCAACTTTTGACGAACACAGAAAATAGAACTTCCCATAACAAGAGCAGTCTCCTTCCGGCAATGTCATTCTTTCTATGCTTTTTACCAATTTCCACAAAATTTGAATTTTGGAGAAATTGAGTAAGAAGCATAGAAATGAAAGAACTAATAGAAGGAGACTGTGGTAATCATAAGATGCTACATTTTCTATTCTCATCAAAAGTAGAAACCATAGAAATATTGAGAAAATAAGTTTATATTGATAGAAACCATATTAATATGGTTTCTATCCTATCTATGGTTTCTATAAATAATAGAAAATGGTGAAAAACTTATTTTCTCAATATTTCTATGGTTTCCACTTTTGATGAGAATAGAAAATGTAGCATCTTATGATTACCACAGTCTCCTTCTATTAGTTCTTTCATTTCTATGCTTCTTACTCAATTTCTCCAAAATTCAAATTTTGTGGAAATTGGTAAAAAGCATAGAAAGAATGACATTGCCGGAAGGAGACGATGTTATATATTTTTGAAATCAGTGAAAAATTGCATAGAAATCTAGTGTTCCTATTTAAAAAAACAAAACTTTGGGTCATAGCTTCGTAATTAAAAATCCTGCTAAAAAGGCAAGCACGCCACTGGATTCTACTTAAAAAAGTGCCTGTATAATATTTTCATTTCAGAGTTCTATCATCAGTATTAGCGGAGATATAAATTTATTTCGAAATCGCCATTTTTCCAATTTTCGCTTATAACTCGAAAACAAAAGAAGGTGGCAAAAAATGACTACTACTCTTGTTAGTTTCTCAGAAAAAGAGAACGAGAATGGGGTATCAGATTTTGTCTATCTCCTCTGGTTCGAATGTTGTAGTGCTAAAACATCGAAATTTGCCCACCCTGTACATTTTCACTGACATTTTGTGTCAGTGAAAATTTTCATTAATATTTTAAACTAAATAATTGTGATATTTGGTAAGGACGGCAAAAATTTGAATAGCCTGCGGCAAATGTATAAATCCGCGGCCGCTGTACTGCTGAAATTACTTGAATTATTTGACTCCATTTCGTTCGACTTTTAGGCTCACGAAACTGGGGCCCAGAACCGTTAGGATTTAGGATAGGACAAGAATATGCTTAGTATGAACCTGCAGGAGAGAGTACAGGGTCTCCTGCAGGTTATCTGTTCCGGTGTTCATCAAGGTCTTGGATATAATGTTTCCACTTTTCAAGGGAAATTATCATTCCTGGGGTAGGCTCTAGGTAAAAAAAGTATATCAAGTGTCTGGACCATTCTGTTTCTTGACTATTTTCCTTTTTCGGTTTCGCCAGTCATTCAGAAACAGGCGGGGATGATATTCCCAATATTGATGAAAGGAATATATGGCTCAAAAGGAACGTCATATCATATTCTTAATATAATTGACCAGGAATCACAAATCAATGGAATACAGGTGAAACTGATTTTATGTGTGAGGGACTACAAAAGTTCAGGTTTTGAAGCGTTTATTCTAATTTAAATTCGGCATATTCGTAAAGAAATATTTCCCCATTTTACTATGGATAAGATATAGGATGAACGCTTTGGGAAAGCTCGATCCGATTTCACTCGATTAAGATCCGTAATGAATAAACAGGATTCGCAATTCTAGCAAATTTTTAGCAGAGGAATGATGAATCCATTTAGATATAGAATTATACACTCTGATGTGTTGACGCCATTGGGATATTGGCGGCACAATAGCTGATAACATATTATAAGATAACCACTACACAATACTGCACGGATAGAAAATTAGAATTTATCTATAGGTGATTAATAGGTTGAGATTCGTAAATAACTACGTGCAATTTTCATTCAATCATTCCTTGTTATCGAACTAATTTTCTGCTTTCTTAGCGATGTCTGTGACGATGTGGCGGAGTTCTTTGGCAAATAATCGCGAGTGGATAGAGGAGTTCATCCTAATTTATCAATCCGAACCATGTCTCTGGAAAGTGCAATCCAAGGATTACCAAAACCCACAAAAAAGAGGTAATGCCTATGAAAGACTCGTTTCGAAACTCCTCGAAATAGATTCTGGGGCAAACAATCTCAAAGTGAAATTCATATTAAGAGAATTGATCTCGCCATACAGAAAAGAACTCCAGAAGCTAAAAGAACACCCTTCATACGTGCCATTGTTATGGTATTTTCCCCTTATGAGATTTTTAGACAATACCGAGGAAACATCCGTATCTGAAAAATGGCGTATGGTGAGTACATTTTCTTATCGATTTTCTTCATTCAAACGACGTCCACAAACTGTTCATCCTCATTCTTAGTTGGTTTGGCAGCAAAATTAGGGGAACACTTTTGGGAATTGGTTGTGCAGTTGATCAACATACACTCAGGGGCAAAATTGACCGTCCACTTACATTTTACGTATCCATTCAAAATTCTATAATACCTAACTCAATTAATTATATGATAATAATTATAAATTAATTGAATTAAGGTGAACCTTAATAGAAACGTTGAATTCTAATTTTATTTGTATATTATCTTGTTATTTCCACCAACAGAATTGTACCTTAAACCTTATAAAACCAAAAACAATTCATTCCATTCAAGGAGTCACTTTTCTAAAACAAATTCTTACTGACTATTCATTTTTTTTCTATTACCATAACATCATAAATTTTCAACCAATCATTTATGATACCATCCTATCCTATATATCTTTCAATTTCTCATACTGATTAAACAAACTAACTGAATTATATTGGGGAAACTCGAACCATTAACAATGTCCCCAAAATTAAAATATTTATTGAGTCTCCTTCTTGAACCTAATATGTTTTCTCCTTTTTTTTTCTCTCAATCTTCTTTACATATTTCTTTAAAATGTGTTTCAATTTTCCTCTCACTTTTCGGACGATACCATTTTTTCTTCCTGGTTCCAATTTCTTTTATTTCTTCTTCATCTACTATTTTTCCATAGTAATTCCACTTGTTGTTGTCCCCCAAATTGATTGTTTTTGACGTACAAGAATTTTCTTCCTTCAGCACTTCAGTAAATAATGCATTTTGTTTTTCAATATTCCTCTTTATTTCTCTTAATTTAGCATCCAGCTGTTCTCGTACTGCTTTTAGATTTTATTATGTTCGGTAGAATCTAATTCTTCCCGATTTCGTTCACTGCTGTTTCTTTCATTGCGTAATTACGCAAAAGAAGACAAACAATTGTTTGTCTTTCTTTTTGCCTTCCCTCTGCATATTCTTTAATTTATTTTTCAATTTCCAAAGTATTTTCCTCCTATTTCTTAGATTGTTCATAATTTTTTTCAGATTGTTCATCAATTTTCTTAGAATGTTCATCAAATTTTTTGTTAATACATTCCCTCATCTTCAAAAGAAAATCCAATAAAATTAGAATCATTGTTTTTTTGTGCGTCAGCTGAAGTCTTGCGTCTGGATTCCATATTTTGATCATTTCTATAGCTCAAATTGACACGTTGGGTACGCCAATTTGTTACAAACCAATTGTAATTTTATTTATATATTATCTTGTTATTTCCACCAAAACAGAATCGTAACTTATAAAACTAAAAACAATTCATTCCATTCAAGAAGTCACTTTTCTAAAACAAATTCAGCAGTGGTACCACGATCGATCGACAATCTATATCGCTGTCGAATTCAATGAGGCGTTGTCGGCAATCTAATTACACCCGAAAGTTTTAGTGTTAACAAGATGTTCATACAGAGAATAATAATCAAATTTTCTATTCGACTTGAAGATAAGGCAGGAAAAAAAGGGAAAAACGGGATTATTGTCAAGTCGTGCGCTTGTCGTGAGCTTGTGGTACGTGGGCTGACTAACTATTTTGTTAGTCATTTGGATTATACAGGGCGATTTCCAGTTTCGGGTCATATATTGAAAATTCGCTAGTGGACGAACGAATGATCACAAATAACACAAATCAATCAAATTTGGTACGTGGAAGGACTACACTAATCCCCATTGAACAGATGTGACAGTTTATCAGTTTCCAGAACCGGACGCTATTTTTTTCATATTATCGGAAATCATATAGACAATCACTCTGTAGATGGAAAAGTTGATAAACCTGTTATGGCAATTCAAACTACACTAAATACATTCTAAATAAGATTCATAAAATCTCGTGGCACACTTACAGATTTAGAGAAAAACATGTATTGAAAACGCGTTACTCGGAGATAAATTTTTTGTACAGCTTAATTTTCATGGAAAAACCGTACCGAGATGATGACTGTATCAAAAAGTGGACACAGAGGAATATTATCAATTTAGATCCACTCGATGTGCAAGTATTGCAATATTCAGGGACGGACTCTCATTTCAGATTGTGTTTTCCAATAGCGGATCGGTCTAAAAAATCGCCATGAATATTAATAGTAATAGTAATAGTAATAGTAATAGTAATAGTAATAGTAATAGTAATAGTAATAGTAATAGTAATAGTAATAGTAATATTAATAGTAATAGTAATAGTAATAGTAATAGTAATAGTAATAGTAATAGTAATAGTAATAGTAATAGTAATAGTAATAGTAATAGTAATAGTAATAGTAATAGTAATAGTATTTATTGATCCAGAAGACACAAACAAACATGTGTATAGGACAAGTCATGTTGTATAGATATTATTAACATTGATACATTGACTGCTAAAATTAATACACAATGGGCAAGTTTCCTATAACTCCAAAACCGAATTTGAGATTATTTATGGAAAGCCTTTTCTACTAGTTATCCAACACGTAAAAGATTCGCTTCAAAATTCAGACATTTCAGAAATACACCCTTCGAAACTTCGACTATGTAAAAGCTTGTGACGTAGAATGCCTTTATTAAAGTATAGTAATATTTGTTAATTCGACAACACTGGAACCGATCAAGAAGATATCCACAGATTACAAAAAATTGTTTCTGTAATCTGTGTCTTTTCCTTCTTTAAACCGATGACATTTTGTGTCATTGTGTGTTTTTCTTGTCAAATGTGATCATCACACTTGATATTTATCAAGGAGATATTTATCAAGGAGATATTTATCAAGGAGATATATATCTCCTTGATATTTATTACATCTATGGTGATCAGAAAACTTTCATGACCATTATTGACACAAATGAGCGTTGCCGGATTGTGAAAATGACGTAGAATGTTCACAAGAGCACTTCTGAAATCAGAAAAAATATATTTCGAGATATTTGAGTTATAAGGATTTTTATGACATATATTTTGAAATTTAGGAAAATACCCCATTCTGAATATCGTTCACACCTTTTTCATTCATAGGCGCTTACTTTCATTTATTTGATATAAGAAAAATGAAATTCATTTGAATAACTATTTCGTACAAATCGCTTTAGTTATTCGGCACGGAAGGCCTATCATAGCGACTTTGCAAGAATTCACCTGCAGATTGTACTGAGGCGGAGCTTCGTCGTGTTGGAAATAAATCCCACGTTGGTTGTCATTTCCTAATAATACAGGTAAACGATGATTTAAAAAATCTAAATAAATTTGTGAATTCAACATGCTATCGAAAAAATGTGGTCCAATCAATTCATTATCCTTAAGACCGCACCACATATTTATAGAAAATCTATAGGGGAGACTGGGGAGGGTTGATACGTTTTTTGGAATTTTTATTCTGGAAACTGAATTATATGAAGAACCAGGACTTTTCTTATATTATATAATTCTTCAATTAATCGTTCAACAAAATAAATATAGAAGTCTCATAACATAACCATCTTATTCTATACAGAACGTTGAACACAAAAACATGCAAACTGTCTCAAGCCTCCCCACATATGGGAGGATTGATACGATGTACTGGGAGAGTAATCGAGAGGATTATTAAGCTCAGTAGGTAGGTCAGCAATGATACTGGCTTGCTTTGGTCCCATAGGTGTAGAAAAATCATGAAATGGTCGGTTAGTCACTTCCGCACAAGAAAAGTCGACCTCGTTAAATACATGGGGATTGTACGGATAAATTCCAGTTGTTAAAAATCCCTTTGATATGTTGGATGGTGAAAACGCCTTCATATAGGCCTATCCAACTAGCTACGGAATATTTTTTTGAAGATGATTCATGTATCTGGCCTCCCCACGACAAATGTCTCAAACCTCCCCGACAGCAATTTTTAAAGGGATTTATGTTTTCATCTTATACTCATATATTTTGAGAACCGAATAAAACTGTAAATTGAGTAGTTTTATGCATATTTTCCAGTGAAATGTTTGTTTATGCCGAAGAATTAATGCATGATCATAAAACCCTTAGGTAACTTGAGTAAAAACTTACAATTTCTCACCTCGAAACACTCTTCGTTGAATATTTCACAAACAAACTACTGTAAGCCATACAGATTAACGTCACGCAATGCCCTCTGCCAAAGAATAGTGTTCACTACTATAAAACTTTTGAAAACGGCTACAGATCGCGGATATAAGCCTGTATCAAGCCTCCCCATGTATCAAAGCTCCCTAGTCTCCCCTACTGTGAATTTCTTTTAGTTTTTGCATGGGGATTTTCTTGAGTCCACACATGTGAATTTCTCATATTAATTATACCATCTCTGGTGTACTGTGGAAACTTCACCAGTGGAAATAATGCGTGATATTCTTCTTCTACTATAAACCAGCCAATTTGAAAACCGCTGTCTCGATCCATCATCAGGAGCTTCCAAGCGTTGAACTTCAGTTAAATGGTATGGATGGTAGTTTTCCTGTTTTAAAGTAGTGCAAACTGTTTTTTGAGAAACCCCTGTTCTTTGTGCTCCCTTGCGAGTACTGATACATGGATTGTTGTGTTATTTATTTACGAGTGTAGTGATTACTGCATCTCTTTCGTAATTGCTAAAAGCCGCATAGCTCCTCTTAAGAAAGTTTTGACCATTCCTAGGATTGAGCTCCTAGCCGCAGCTTTATTAGCCAACGTTTTGAATAATACGTTGGATTGTTGGGAAAAAATAATTCGAATGAATAAAATATACGCAATTTCCACGATGTTTTCATTATTATTTACAATACCCTCCGCAGTGGTTGCGAATTTGTAAATTCTCCATATTCCCTGAGATACACAAAAACTGATGAGGTCTGGTGGTGGGGAATCCTTCTTATCAGAAATCTAGCACGATACACTTCTACAGAATTTCTTCCATTGGCATCACAATATCCATAAAAGTACATATATCATATCGGCATATTCTCTTGTTGAATATTGGTACGGCATTGTTGATTATAAATTGAATCTATTAGTTTTGTCTAAGATGTCTAAAACACTGGTGTGTGCACTTGTCACTTTTTGCAAGCATCAACATTTCAGAAAAGTCCAATGATACTCTCTCGTTTTATTTTGTTTTGCATTGATATCGAATGTCGATCAACGAGTTCAAAATATATAATATAAATATAAAATTTTGTCAGCTTTTAAGGAATATTTGTGATTTACAGTTTAATTTTCGTTGTAAAAACAAATCTGGCAATATTTCAACACTATCGAATAAGGGTTCGAAGGAGGATTTACTGTTCTTCTTCAAGATAATTTTCGTTTGACAACTTGAATTCGTGAGGGGGGTAATTCAATATAATTTTGATAAAACACAGTTGATTGTTCAAATATCCAATATATTCAGTTGACGGAAAGGGAATTTTCACTATATCTACTCAGGAAAAATATTTGAAGTGACTGACTCGAATAGATTTATGTATTTCTGATTTTCAATACATGCTCACAATTCACATTACGTATTTCCAATACAGTTTCTTTGAAATATTGCTGAAGTTTCCATAAAACTATATCGGTCCCGAATGTTCATTCATCTGATTTGGTTCTGCTTCAAATTCCAACAACACCGAATTCTTAGCTGTAGTTCTTGATTGTTCATACAGAAAACTGAACTTACTGAACGACATGTTGAATGATTGAATGTTCTACACCCCTTTCTCGAAACTTATACATTTTCACATACCAATAATCGCTTATAAATACACATATTCGTACGTCGTAGAAAAGTATTATTTTCAAATATCAAATGACAATGCTCTGTCAAATTCTAAACAGCGCTACCTACAGTGGGAAAAACGAAACTGATCCCATATCCCCACGAAATTAAAAACAAAATCGAATCAGTGAATACACCAGAGTTTTAGACATCTTAGTTTTGTCTCACGAAAACGTAATGTCAATCGATTAGAAGATAGACCAAGACAAAATTGGTTTGTTTCAATACAGAAACATAGAATCAATAACCAATATTCAATGAAATCTATTGGAAATGAAAATAGTGAAGATTTGGAAAATCAATGAAATGAAAAACTAATGCCTGAAAAATGAAATGATTGAATAACCTTATAATATTTAACTTCTTGAACATTACATTTTTCCATAAAACTAAAAAAGCCCAATCTAAAATGGGAGTCTTTCCCTGAAAATTGGAATACGTGCACATCGAGTGGATCTAAACTGATAATATTCTTCTGTGTCCACTTTTTGATACATCTCGGTATCGTTTTTCTATGAAAATCAAGCCGTCCAAAAAATGTATCTCCGAGTACGCATTTTCAATATTTTTTTTCTTTAAATCTGTAGACGAGATTTTATGAATCTTATTTAGAATGTATCTAGTGTAGTTTGAATTGCCATAACAGGTTTATAAACTTTTCCATCTACAGGGTGATTTTCTATATGATTTCCGATAATATGGAAAAAGTAGAGCCCGGTTCTGGAAACTGATGAACTGTTACATCTGCTGTATATGTATGTATGGGTATTAGTGTAGTCCTCCCACTCACCGAATTTGATGGGTTTGTGATCATTCGTTCGTATACTAGAGCATTTTCAAAATATGACCCAAAACAAGAAATCGCCCTGAACAATCCAAACGAGAAAACCAATTTGATACCCTCCTAAGACCCTTTTTAAGGGTACAAAACTTTTTCTTGAGGGTACATTTCGGTACAAAATGTACTTGTTTTGGAAACCGAACTTTCATTATTTCGAAAACATGTCTCCAGCCCTCTCAACTTGAAACCCTCCTGAGAACCCAATCTTAGGGTACAAACTTTTTCTTGACGGTACATTTCGGTACAAAACTAGTACAAAACTTTGAGATAAAAAAAATTGCAATTTCAAAATTGGGGGTTAGCATGTCTACGACCTCCCCAAACTGAAAACCGTATTTTCATCATTTCAATTAGGGGTACAAAACTTTTTTCCAACGGTAGGTACCTTTCGGTGAAAAAATATATAGTACAAAACTTAAGCGTCTCAAAAAGGTAAAAATTCAAATTTGGGGGGGCTGGAGACATGGACCCACTGTTTGCACCATACATTTCGTACCTCAAACAAGCCGTCACGACTTTACGAGCCAAAAGACAATGGTTTTTACCCCGCGATGTCGCATAACCTTCGAGACGATGTTGGATGAATTTATGACCCCAAGTGTTTCGGTTTTCATTTTATTTTGACTTCAAAGGTATATAATCTTTGTTTTGATTCATTTTGAACTGCAGACAGTGCCTCTGCCTATACTTTGCAATAATTGTATTGTAGTGCGCGGTAAAAGCGGTAATGATATTGAGAGGAATAAGACGAATTCGAAATAAACTTAATATAATCAGTAGATCCAAATCCACAACACTTAAAAGGAAATCTTTTTGTTGCAGAGTCACTCCAATGAGAACCTGAACAGCACCCAACAACAAACTAAGCATTCAAAGGACTCCACTTCGAGAATGGATTCTCAGATCAGACTTCCAGCTAGCCCAGGAAACACACCTTGGTTTAGTATACGTCTAATATTCATCCTGATGGTATATTTTTCGTTTTGGTCTATCACAGTACAAGTATTTTACGTCTATATTATACCATTTTTCTGTAGTAGGTTTATAAAACGTCTTTTAGCGTTACCTATATATACCACACTATATGTTTTTTGCTTATCAATAGTTTTTTCAAGAACTGAAGATTATTTTTTGTTTATATACTTCAATTATTTCAAACTCTTCGTCATATTCATCAGTTATTAACGAAGTCTACAAGATCTCCGATTTATACGTCGAATATATTGTACTTTTCGACGTACTTCCTACACCTATATTAAACGAATATGTGATAGGTTTTTGAAATGTCTATAAGTGGAAGTCATATATACATAATGAGATCTATTTTGTCTCCCAGTTGTGTTTTTACGATTGGAACAATATGCATCCTACAATATATATCGCTTATTTCCCAGCTTTAATAATTTTTCATAATTTATGAACTAGGTCTATAAAGTTCCACAAATTATACGACTATAAGTCGTACATATTTCAACCTTCCCTCCTACTCCATGAACTTAGGTATATTAAACGGATATATGGTATGTTTTCAATCTGTGCGAATTTTTTTAACACTCATCATTGAGGTCTACACTGGACAAATATATGAAAGGTTTCAAATATGACTATTATTATAAACCATATGTAGATACCTACTACATTACTTCCAGTTATCAGGAAGAAACAAAAATACTGGTCCTTTATTCATTATTGTCATATCGATGTTTTTCTGAGTTTTATACACCTAGTACATATAGTTCCAAACATTCAAGTTTTTTGAAGTTGAAGAAGCGATTCAGCTTATATAAGTGCTTTAATTGTTTGAACTGATTTCACCAGGTAGCTAATTATTCAGCTCACATCGAACTTAATCTTTTTCCATAAAAATCACCATTTAAATGATAGCTGTATATAAATGGTTAAGCCGTGGCAGGAATAATTTATATGTATAACATTCATACTAGATATTCTTCAATAGAGGGTACAACCATAGGTGCAATAAATGAAAAAAAAAATTTACATTGAACAAAAAAAATGCATATTTGCATATTTTTCTATAGTTTCCTCGCCAAATGGAGTTTAATTCATTCGGATTGATGGTCGTCAACCAATTAAAAGCAAAGATATTACACATATAATATCTTTGATTAAAAGTCCCCCAATTCGACAATTCACAGCGTTGTCACATGAAATGAAATACCTAATGTCCTGTCCATACACTGATTGCTTCAAACATCAAAGATACTGCTGTCTATACTTGTGATCTGGAAAACTGAATGAGCCCTCTTCAATTACTATTCACTTGATATAATTGTAGTCTACAAACAAGCCTAGCAGATTTATGAGAATGTTCAAGATCTACTACATTTTTAATAGCCTGGCAACATTGGTGCCATGTTTACGTAGGCAGAGGATTGAGTATCTACGCAGGCCCGAACGGCCAATAGGCAATTAGTTATCGTTACAATACACGCATGTGGCAGTCACGGCCGTGTTTCTATGCTATGCTATGCGGCATGCGCTGTTCGTAGTTCGTTCTCCTTGTCGTCCATCTTGAAATAGTTTCGTGAGCTGTGTGTGTTTACTGTGTTTGTTTTGTCTGGAGGAAATTAATTGTACTTTGTCATGAGTGATTGAAATGGATTCTGATTCAACATAGTGATGGACATGTTTAAACATCTGCTAAAAAACAAAATGACATAACCGATTTTGAAGAAAGCTCTCCACTTTCAAGTCTACTAATATGATGAAAAAGATATTTGGTATGTTTTGTTCGACATGTTTTTTTCTCCTAAAACTAACTGAAATAACATTTTACAGAGGCCGTAGTGCTGATGTGGATACATCTGATTGAAGCAATCTGAAAATATAGGAATAGACCATTATGTTTATTTAAAGAGGTGTGCTCAATGTATATACCTGAATTTTGAAAACTACTATTTTATTATTTTCTGAATAAATTGGTTTGAGACCTAGTTTAAAATTTAGTTTTCCTAAAATCCGATTGACAATACGTTATGTCTTATTCGAAACTATGAAAAGGATAAGTATGGAAGAGGGTAAGATTGTTAAACTAAATGTTGAAGATTGACTATATTCAGAACAGTAATATCTAACAACAAACAAGCCTAATGTTCATTCATACGATATTCCACAATATAAACGATGATCCGAAAGTGCATTTGTTGTTCTTTCAATTTATTTTATTCGAAATCATCGATCAAAACATATTAATGCAATTTCGGATCATCGTATCGTCGGATATCGTATACATGAACAGTAGGTCTAACGTTGTTCAGAGACGTCTATTACTGATACTTAATTGTAGTACAAAATACGATTATTAAACGTCTATTTTTGGTACATTGAAGTCGTTGAAATATAGTCTATAATATATGAGTTGTGAACGTCTATAGACGACTGGTTTTCGACGTAATTTCTGAATTACTTAAGTAGTCTAAAAGACGTATATGAAATACGAGTATCAGACGTATATAAAATACGAATAGGAGACGTATATCCAGGATTGATTTTATACGTCTACCACGCGGACATTTGTCCTTCTTATTTTGGTCTAATGAAACCGTATTTATACGTCGGAATAAGTTGACTTATATATGTTTAATAAACGAAAGGTGGTTTCCTGGGAGTGCGCAAGAAAATTCATCAACTTCGTCTACATTACCTCCAAAAGATTCTCCTCCATCTAGTTCCCCTAATCTAAAGGGTATGCCAAACACAAATGGTTCTTCTTCTGAAAATTCAGTGGACAGTTCGACTCCTCCTGATTTTCAGACTAGTTTAGGGCGAGAAGAAGATTTTTATGATTTATTTGGTAGGGTAGTCGCCCACAAATTACGAACCATAAATGAGGGGCAGAGATTTTGGGCAGAAAAAATCGTGAATGACGTTTTATTCCAAGCACAGCTGGGCAATCTTTCTATGCAAACAAGATTGGTGCATACTGCAGAGAAATATGTAAACGAAGGTGAAAAGAAAGTAAGAACAACAAAACTCTTGTAATAAAGACAGTGAAGATAAGTGTGAGGGAGAAGAGCTTTCTGGTTTAGAAATGAATATAATTAGTCAATTTCCATGTAACAAAATGTAGGTATCGTAATAAAATAGAGAAAAGGACCGGTAATATCACTAGAGGGTTGACTTTTTAGCTCCCCAGATAATTTTTGACTCATCCCACTTCAACATATATATTGTATATTTTGATGAAGAATAAATGTTTCGATTTGAATTCATTGAAAAATTTCAACTTTCACCATTCCAAAACAAAATTGATTGAAAAGAATTATACCTGAGCGAGCCTCTAACCCGAATTTGAATTTTCCGCAATAATTTTAATTTTTAATTCTATGTCTATGCTCGATAATATTTCCAATAAAACCTTTGGATAGTCCTTGAGAGCCCTCAATTTTGTTGAAAGAATAGGTAATGTACAAAATCCAGCGACCCGCATACATGAAACACACGGTACATGGGTACAAAGTGATCTAGCTAGAATAATGTACCAGTTTGATTTCTGTAACTGTTAGTAGGTACTTAGGTACGTTCAAAGATGAAGGCACTTCTTCGTGTAAAGTTTTTTCTGAAGCTCAATACTAAGGAAGATCGGTACTATAGGTAGCTACTACCATTTGAAGGAATTAAGTGCCAACCTAATTTTTTCAAATATCTTTCAAATTACCTGTTGCATATTTTGGCAGGGATAATGATACATTAGGGTAACTTATTTTTACTGACTTCTCTTCAAAATTGCACCTAAATAACCCACAGATTATTACGTCATATATTTATTTTTTTTAATTATTATTTGAATGAGGAATTATTTCAAAAAGTTTACTTTTTTAAAACAAAAAGAGGAATTAGAAGGAATTTCATAGATATACCTAACCATTTTCGGTCCATTTACCATCAGTTTCACAAAGCTTTGATTGTCGGATAAACGTCAATTTGTTTTCAATCGATAATTCACACAAGAGCGTTCAGACTTTCATAAAATCATCATGTACAACATCCATTCAATGATTCTCAATTGCTTTTTCTTGGATATTTTCGAGAAGGAAAAGGTTTTAGTGATATCGTTTTGAAAATTGAGTTACAGACCAATAATTGATCGGAAAATTACGGTTTTGTGGAACCCGCTGTTTAGCTCGAAGATGAAGGTGCATGTATTTTACTCTCATCTTTACCAAAGATTATCGAGTTATAACTCAATAATCTTTCTGCTATACGGTAAGTAGACTTTGTTATTGTAGTCGACAGTGACATTTTGTTAACAACCTTTTTTTTGGAAACTTTTTTTATCCACTGTTTATGCTACGCCACTGCTAACGAACCGAATTCTGTAAGTGAGGCAAGTGAGCTTTGAGCTTTGAAATTTGTCACCTTCTACGTCATCAGCCTACACATTCGGTTTTGACAGGCCCGGATCTAGGGGGGGGCAAGCGGGAAGCTTCCCCCGGGCGTCAGCTTAGGGGGGCGCCAAAATCAACCAGAGGTTGAAATTTTTTTTTTTAGTTTCTCGGAAAAAATTAATTTCCTAGAGCTAAAATCGAATCTGTAGAATGGAAACATGATAAACCTTCACTATGCCAAAAATCTTCAAAATCAATGAGGGATGGATCAATTAACTGCATATGTATTATTCAGTCATCTAGGAATGACCGCCACACTTGGGTGAAATAGGTTAAAAGATGGGATATGTCTACAAGGTGTCGCAAGCATAGAGCCAGTAATTTCTTTGCCTGGGGAATTACCGACTCATCCCCAATTCATCTGGAACTAAGGGCCAAAATTTCCGATTTTTCATGGACCATAACTTAAAAACGTATCCTTTCAGCAAAATTCTGTTCGCATATTCATAATCTACGCCCTCGATTTAGTAAATACAACAATATTGGTGGAAATCGTAGAGATCGAAAATTTTTCAAATTTTCCATACCGTACGGTATGGATTTTTTGAAAAATATTTTTGGTCTCCGATCAAAACCAAATTCGTACTGTACACTAATACGAGGGCGTAGAACACGAATATGCAAACAGATATTTTTTAAGAATTAAGTTTTCACGTTATGGTCGATGGAAAATCGGAAATTTTGGACCTTCGCGGAAAAAATTATAAAATCTAAACTGTTAGCGGTAGATGAATGAAGTATGGTTTTTTCTATTCGCAAAGAACCAATCTATCGCAAAAAAAATCAGCATATGACTAGTGCTTTTTTTCTATCATGAATTTTTGCCCCGGTCAGAAAAAATCGTAGAACCGGGCCTGGGTTTTGAACCTTCTTTTCTATTCTTGATCTGTTGGGATTTTATCTCAAATGACTGGAGTCTCCATTTGCACATGTCCCACACGACTTTAAACAAAACATTAATTTGTTTCATTGGTTGACGTCTTATCAGAAAATTGAAGATGATGATTACCAACTTATAGGATGGCCTTCTGGCACTGATTTCTCAACCAATTTTTCTGACGAACCCTGGTTTCATCTTTTTCGACTCTCAAAATTTGCGGTTGTGGAATGTGGAACAGCCAAAAACCTCTGTTATTACAATAATAATGTTGCCAGAATTCAACTTTCCGATGGGAAATCTTTGAATTCCATCATGGATAGCAGATTGTTGAAGATTGGGCCAGATGCATAAAGAAGTACATAGTAAATGATAAGCAACTGACAAAGATAGTATTATAGTGAAAGCAAATACTTTTCTTTATGCATACGACCCATTCTTATTGTCTTTGACTCAATTTTTTGTATCAGGAGTCTAAGAGTCAGACAATAGTTTACCGCCTATCCGAATAGTAGAAAAAAACGATCATTGTACATATTCAAGTGTCACAGATTGAGATATATTTGCCTAATTATATGTTGAAAAGTATACATTTTCTGATCTGACAAGTTAAGCGTAACGAAAATGTGTAAGAATGGGCCAAACTTTTCGTGTACATTCGCTAGTGCGGTGGCTTTTTTCATATTTTAAAGTTAATGGTTCAAAAATAAATAAAATTAATAAATAAAAACGTATGGTTTCTCATACTTTTTAGTTTCCCTATTGCCGGGGACACTTTTTAATTATACGGCGATCGTTTTCTATTTCTCTTTTCCATTATTCTAGTACAAATAAGAGACAATATTAGAAAATTTCGAATTTGGAAATTTAGACAAAGCGAAATATCCCAGAAACGGAAAATTTTAAGCAAATGAGGTTTCAAATAAACTCAGTATCATTTTCACCATGCTTTCTATAAATATTCAGTAAAATACAGAGGGTATTCCAGAAGAAAAAGTACATATTTGGTTCTTGGTTCCTACTACTCTCCCCAGACACCCTGCATATTCAAACAGTTTCAAAATGTAGCCCTTATGGACCTTAATGATTCTATGTTGAAAATTTTTTTTTAAATAATAATAATATAATCTGTCACTACTCTGTGGTGGTTTTTATTCAAACTTATTGAAGTGGGTTGAATTTTCCAGTGAATCAAAATTTATATCCTTCTAGCGACCCTAGCACATCTATTGGATAAAAAATGAATTGTCTACTGGTACATGATTTTAGGGGACAAAAAATCTGTGGACTGCAAGCGGCGATCGTTCTCCCTCTCTCTACTCTTCATACACAGTGTATAAAGTTACATACAGTGACAGTATAGTGTATAAAAGTCACGTACAGTGACTTTATAATAGTTAAAACACTTATAAAGTCATACACATCTCTCGCAGTGACCTCTGTAATTGTTAACCTACAACAGTGTTGTAGATTTCTTCACTGCGAAATCTACTATTACAGTTTTCTATATACAGGAGAAGTTTAAAGTGCACATTCGATTGTTGCTTAACGATTCCACGACAGGATGGCACTGAGTTCGAGTCTTGACTCATTCATTGCCTATTCATTCTTTCACTTGGAGGTTGGTTTCAGTGCGCCAACTAATGCGCATTAACAAAAAAATTTGTATTCGAAACTTGAATGTTTTGATTGTTTGCGAGTTGCGACTGTTGCGAGTACCTACTACTATACGCGTTTGTGAGGAAGGTGGTTTGTGTGTCGTTTCGTTCATTAAAATTCGCATAGTTACATGACAACAAAGTTTCCGACAATCTTTAAATCCACGAATGATACATTACTTTGACTGAATTGTGGAGTGAAGTGATTAGAAACCTGTTTTGTACATCTGTGAAGTGTAATGTCTGTGAATTGTATTACTCCGACTGCTCTATCTTAGGTGTTCAATTATCAGGTGAGTTCAATTAAATATCATCAAACTTCCAACGAACTTGTATCATTACCAGCAACGGATGCTGAATCTTATGGAATGTTTGGAGATGACTAATGCCATTATGATTCTCAGAACTTTAAACGTTACGTAGTGGTTAACAGGTAGGAGATGAGGTAGACATCTAGGTACGCAATTCTGTTTCGAAGTCTTTAGGTGTACGTCGGTTCGTTCTAGCGGTTTTCGTTTGGTGGTTTGGTACGACATGATTGGGTTAAGAACAGCGGCAAATTATGCGATAATTTATGTCGCCTAGAAATATTGATACAGATAAATTTTTGCATCAAACAATATAGCAGGGTGCTGCTTATGGAACAATCTCGGGAACAATTCGACTCTCCTCATAATCTTTCATTTCACATAAGTTCTTAAAAAGAAATTCTCGGCTATTTATTGCTAGAATTACAATTTTCGTGAACGAATAACACTGGAAATACCTGGTCGACAAACTCTCAAAGTTGAATAATTATGGCATAGGTAAGACTTGTCTCCTAAATTTTGAATGATTCAGCTAACAATTATTCAAATAAGTATTGAAACATCAATACCGCACAATTTCATAGATTAAGTATGTACAGGGTGTATCTGAATGACACCGAAAAAATGAAAGTAGATTATGCTCCGAAAGGGTTGAGATAGTAAACGATATTCTCGCAACTTTTTTAAGGGGGAAATTTTCATTTTCAAAAAACGGCCGAGAAGCCCAATGCATCTACAACTTTTTCGTTTTTCATGAGTTTCACCAATTTTCTACATCACTATATAAACATTGATAACATATTTTTGAGTAATCGATTACTGAGCCCTAATTATTGTCATTCTTATTATTATTTTTTTCCAACGCATGATGATTAATCTAACACTGTAAGTATTCATTCACTCCAGTGTGACTATGTTTTTCACGAAACCTCAATATCTTGTTAGCTGGAGAAGTTTGGAAGAGACACGTGTTGGTACTGTATATCGATTTAATTCTCTAAAAATGTTTTCTAGCTCTATTCATATGGGACTCCTTTTCCATAATAATCAATAATCATCATGAGAACTTAGTAGGTTAAGAAAAAGGTACTTTGTATGAGTCTCGGTAGGAGTAGATATAATTTTAATGAGAAAGTAGATTTTGCAGGTAAAATTTCTCTCTTTCAACTCAAGTTTGCTCTGATTTTGATACAAATATCATTCGCAAAATTGCCAAGCTTTCACATTACAATCCAGAAACTTTGCCGGCAAAATTTCATCACTACACCATTTCCAATTGTAATCATTCAGAAACGAGTTCAGAAATAATCGATTGAAATTTACAAAACATCACTCATATTTCGGATTAGTCAAGTTTGTTTCGGAAAACATCAAATGTAATTCCGAGTGTAATTCAGATTCGAGATCAATTGTAATTCGGAAAGAAATCAATCGAATTAAGTATGCGTCTCGGTATGCTTTATAACAGATACTACTGAAGATAAAAAGATGCTGAGTAGGTACGGCCGAGCCTACGGCTTTAAATGCTTTCTAAAATTCATAAACAGTAAAACAGTATTCTCATTTATCCATTTTGTTCAGTTGATTATAAACCTGAGAAAAAGCAACACACAAAATTCATATCTTCCGTACCTACTTATTTACTTTTTCGTAGGAAAATTCTTCACTTGAAATTGCACAATTCTAGTGCATTGATTGAGTAGTTTGCGAGGGAGTTTTCATCCTCTATGAAGGAGGGAGGGTTGTTCAGTTTTTCAAAATAGCAACTCTAACCTTTTGTGCCAGAAATGGATTAAACCTTGCTGCTGAGGATAGGTCATTGAGGGGATTTTTTATCAACGCTTTATTAGGTTTTGAATTCGAGTTTTTGCTTTTTAAGGAATGTGAAATCATATCCTTTTCTAGAGTGATGAAAGAAGAAAATAGGTAGGTTTATCAATTATTATATTAATTAATATCAATTATTATATTAATATATAATATATCAATTATTATATTACTTATTATATCAATTATTATATTAATTATTATATTAATACATGTTCAATTATTTTCAATTCTGATTTTAATTTTGGATAATTCATCAATTACAACACTACGACAAGGGCATGTTTTCGACATATCAAAAACATCAATCACTCCTACAGTGAATGTCATTGAGGTCGAAATTAAAAGTTTGAATTTTATGATAGAATATTTTTGTATCATTCTTCGAGTAAATTTTTTTAATTGTTGAATTGAAAAATTAAACTGCATGTTCTGGCATACTCATTTCTTTTAATAATTTTTATTTAAATCCGAAAATAGTAGGTACTCGAGGTTTTGTTCATCTGAAAACCATACGTTGTGTGTGGCTCACCCTGTATATATATATATATTTTTATTGTCAGCAATACATTTTTGTTTTCAAAAAATATAGTATATATCTGAGTTTTAACAGAGGTAAATGTAACGGGGTACCATCTCGGGTACCATATCCTGACGTTAAAAAAATCCTGTCTCCGCGTGAGTGGTGTAGTGCTGACAAATTTGTTTACAGAATAAGCTCTTAATATTGAAGGACTTCTTTTCCATTGACATAAAGATTTCTTTCCTGTCTCCATTTCGAAATTATATCTGAAACATACGAGGAAACAGAAAACAAGAACAGAACCTCCAGCTAGCAGAACCTTCGGCAGAACCACTTTTGAATTTTGGATTTTTTTTGCGGCCATAATTTTAAGCTAATTTATTACCCAATTAAGAATTTTTCGCTCCCCAATTTTTGGAGATATTGGGGGTTCTGCTAGCTTAACGTTAAGCGAAAACGAGTAAGAAAAAGTAAATACAATACAGCCTTTATCAAATTGGAAGATGGATTCATCTTCCATAGATGTATCAGTGGTTATTCTTTTAATAATAGGAAAAAAAACGAGAAAGAAAAGATATTAAAAAAAATTCGGACACTTCATTGAATGTGCAACACGTCTGAATTTCAACTGTAATTTGAATTCGAATATGCGAATATGTATAAGTATTTGCTTTATAGTATTCCTGTAAATGCTCACTTTAAATGATTTAGGCGAGAAATACGTTTTGCACGCAAGCGTTCTAACGGTTTCTTATAAGAACCTTGACCTCAGTTGCCACTTTTTCAATCCACAATATAGCATATTTCAAGCATTGAAGGACGGAAGAAAAAATAAATAAGTAGCTATTATTGTGTGTCTTTTGTGAGCCGGTTTACATGCAGGAAGCTTTGAAGGAGAACCGGACACAAACATATGACACATATGAGTGTGTTCATAGGGTGTATTATGTTCATCCCCCAAAAAAATTGACACCGGATTTTTATCGCCCTGTAATATTCATTTTATCCTTTTTCAAGCTACACTTAAAATAATATCGATCTCTCGTTTCGGACTAGGTTTTCTGACAAAGAGAATGTAAGAATTTTGCCCAATAATTCTTGAACGTCAACGCAACATCCAACACCTACACTGATAAAAATTCAATTTCAAACAACTCGGTTGAAAAATTAGGGCGAAATCATTAATTCGTGTACAGGTTTGTGAGAGGGATTTTATCTTCTGCAAGTAGGTACTTTTTATAAGACGTCATACAATATAACTTAAAACAGATTACACGATTTTCACAAATACTAATACTACTAGTCAATCATTTGAAATTCGCATACAAACTATATTTTTCATAATATCTGAACGAATTTGAGGCTTGGAACCGAGTTGGAACATAGATACAAGGAATGGAAAATAAACATTTGTTGTTGTCCAAAGACTGGAGTGAGATAGTTGCTAAGTGTAGCCAATCACAATTGAGATAGTTGAATCTGACATCATTGTCACGTCAATTTTCCGTACAAAAAGGTAGGAGCTATATAAATTTTATTCATTTTACGCCACTGCCTTAGTGTCGTGCTAGACACTAGATGCTAAGATCTGAGGACGATGTATAATGTGTGATATATTTCTGAAACGAAAAAAAAATGGCGATTTTTTCTAGGTCACTTCAAACGACTGTTTCCATAAGAAAAAACACGACTTTATGTTATAGCTCAACAAATGTACCTGTTAAAATAAATCATAGTACGCCACTAGATGCTATCAAAAAGGTGTCTCTATAATGTTTTCATTTCAACATCCTAGCAGAAACAGAAACGGAGATAATGACCAAATTTGAAATTGCCAAAATTTAAACTTTGGCCTATAACTCGAAAACAAAAGAATATAGAGGAATGCAGTTGATGGCATTTTTAGTTTCTCGAAAAAAGACAACATGAATGGCACAGCCATTTTCCTCTATCTCGTTGGATTAAAAAGTTGTAGTTCATGTATCACCAATTTTGCTCACTTTGTGCATATGCTTTTCGACAGTTTTGTTGAATATGTAGAATGCGAGGTAAAATGTGTATGAAACGCACGAAATCAAATGAATACCGAGGTATCTTTCTATCATCAGAGAGCATTTCTTAACTGGAAAATTAGGACATTTTTGAATCTTTACAACGAGATGAGTGAAATTGTGAATTTTCTATGCACTGTCATTTGCAGATGATTTCAAACCTCGTTTCAAACTGTTCAGCAAAATTCCTGAACATACTAGATTGTATTTTTTTGCAGAAAGATTTAAGTCAGATTGTTCAATGCTTTAAAAACAATAAAATGTCATTGATTATAGGAAAATGTCATGTTGTCAGCTACATTAGAAAATCTAACCCTATACATTTTGATCATGAAATTAATTCAAATGTCATTGATCGTAAGATAAATGTTAGAGACTTGGGTGTTATCCGAGGTGTTATCTTTCAGCACATTTTAAAATTCAGCGATCATTATGATTTACTGACAAATAGAGCATATAAAGCTATGGGATTTGTTTTAAGAAATTCTGTAGATTTTAATATTTTAACTACCATCCTACTGTATAATGCCCTAGTAAGACCCCATCTTGAATATGCCTTGGTTGTATGGATGCCAACTCAGATGCCAATGACAGTCACTAATATTGACAGAATAGACAGAATACTATTCAAGACCAAAATTGTGCTTTTATTGAGTTTATCAATTTCAGAGTTCCAAAATTCGAATTTGAGGATCACAAACAATTATTCTCAATTAAACCGCGTGGGTCTTCACCTCTGAACAAAATGATGATGATTTATAATGAATTTCTCATGAATAATGATATGGATATATTTTTTCATGACTTAAAAGACCTGAGGGATTTATTTTTTTTTAGATTAAGACATGAATGGTTTCTTTTCTCACTTTTTGTTCTTTTTTTGGTTCTGCATGTTGTAATTAACATAATTAATGGTGTTGGTGTTGAAGTAAAATAATTGAAAAAATAAATAAAATAAATACTATTTGAAACCAAACTGTTTGATGAGAATGATTTTGAATATTCGGGATGAAATTAAAATGGAAATATTCGATTTAAAAAGAATTTATCGACATTCTGAGAGAGCACCAGCATTTACTGAACTAGTTCTAGTGGGTAGCAGCTCCAGCGAGGGTTCCAGTTTGTCGGTAAGGACTAAGAAAGGATCGTTCATTTAAATTGAAAATAGCCAATCTTGGTGTGAAAATTTGCAGTGCCCTATCCATGAATTTTATTCTGTTTTGAAGTCAAATCTTCTGTTATTATGTATATACTACTTGAGATTCTTGAACGTATTCTTCCTACGCGGAGGTCGAATACCTTAGAATATGAACCATTGTTTTCAGTCAGGTACATTTTATGAGTTATTCGAATATGTGATCATAAAGATGGAATTCTTTCGATTTTTATATAACTATATGAGTCTCTAACATTCTGTAAAAGTAGGCAAACTCGCAAACTAATGAATGACTAGATCATAATGATCGGGTAAAAATAATAATTTTCGGAATATTTTTTTATTTCAATCGAGATTTCAATGCTAGTTTCAATGAACAGATGGTGTTTTCCCCGGTGTGTCCGTATGAGTGAATATTTTTTTTTGTAAGCTTTTCACGAGGCTTTTCATAATAGAAATTATAAGCTACGACACTGTCGTAGCGGAGGGGGAATGAGTGAAATAGATTGACATCGATATCATCCTGATACAAACTATCGATTGATAAAACTTTACTGACTGTCGACTAGGACTACTTCAAAGATTTTTTGTGGGAGATTTTCAGGCATTACAGTTTTCAAACGAAACAAGCCAAAATGATCAATGATCTCGGTGGCCTTTACATCAGGATATCTATTCCAAATTGCTTGATTTTGGCTGTTTCTGGAACTTCTAGCTAGACTATATACAGGGTGATTCATAACTATTGGGACATAGGCTAAGGGCAGATTGTTTGGACCAAAATATGGCGATAGGACCAAATATACCCCAATAAAATAAAAAAGAGAGCGTTAGAATTTTTTCGAAAAGTTCGAAAGTCCTTTATTAAAAGAATTAGAGAAGGCATAGAAGTCGGAGGAGGCCTCGTAGAACATTTAATTTAAGTTTATTCTTTTTATGTTACATTGTTTTTAATTATGCTTTATCTACGAAATGAATAAATAAAATAAATAAATCGTTACTTCAAATCCCCTTCCGATCCTCTGAACTGTTCAATTGTGTTTTTCTTAAAAACGGATGAAAAAATATACAGTGAAATTATTAGCAAAAAACAAAAAAAAAACTTCAACTTTAATGCCCTCTATCTTTATCCACAGCAATATTTTATTGAGATATATTTGGTCCTATCGCCATATTTTGGTCCAAACAATCTGCCCTTAGCCTATGTCCCAATAGTTATGAATCACCCTGTATAGGTAAATACCTCGGTAAAAACGTTAAAAGGAGGCCTGAGTTCGATTTTTGTGAAAAGTCGATTAGTGGCAACCGTTTCACGATATCTTCATTTGTTTTAAACATACATATAACCAAATATTGATATTTTGTCGATTTCATAACTGTCATAACTTCTCTGGTTACTTCTTTATTTTCGAACGTATATGAAAACGATAAAAACTTTCTACACTGGGAATACAATACCTACTAATTTCAAAATTTTTATCTCCTGTACTAAGGGTGAAAAAAAACAACTTCGTTATTTTAATTATGAATGCATCCTTTTTTTGATCTCATGTTACAAAAAAAATATCAGATTTTCAAAAATATAATTTATGTAATATTATATTATATGTCGATATATTACTTACATCTTCAAGGCAAAATCAGCATAAAAGTGAAATGATCACCAACTGTTGAGTCTCACATGCTATTAATAAAGTAAACATCGAGGTGAACATAGAATACTTCAATACATCGTAATAGTGAAGTTCATACAATGACATGAATTTCAATAAATTTTTGCTAGATTCTTTCCAAAAAAAGCATTGCCATAGATATAGGCAATCAGTGGATGGGAACGCTTGGTCCTATTGCCTGGAGAGCAAGATCACCTGACATCAATCGTTTTGTTTTTTTTTGTATTATGCTGTTGAATACAGTGAAATCTTTCAGAAAAAAGAATTTGTTAACAGAATTTTAGACTTTAGAAATTCAGCTCCGAGTTCTGCTCGATATTTATCGAAATTGAGTGTAACATGAATTACATGATTTCGTTGAAGTTATAGATATTTTAGCTAACAAATGGAATTCTATGAACGGAAAGTTTTGATTCGTATCATAGAGAGTATTGAGATGGGGATTTATTGAGAGCGGATATTTTTGTGTTCGATTGTTTCATAGAAATCTGTCGAAAATGGGAATTTCACTAAAATGGCTATTTTGCCTTGAGTATAGGAGAAATATATCGACATAGGTTTATATATTTTTGAAGGGCTATTTTTTTGTAATACCTGGGATTCAAAAAAAATTAAATCCGTATATAAAATAAAAAAGTTTTTTGTTCTCACCCTTAGTACAGAAGATTTAAAAAAATTTAATATAGTACCGTATAGATGCCGTGAAACGGTTTCCACGGGTTTCCACTTATGGACTTTTCTCGAAAATCGAGCCTAGGATTCCTTTTAACGTTTTCACCCTCGTTTTCACCTGATAAGTTTTCACCGGTTTTCACCTTTCTAGTTCGGAAGTACCAGAAACAGCCTAAATAAAGCAATTTGGGATACAGTGTACCGAGCAGTGTACACAAAAGCACAGCAGAAAAATAAGTTTTTGAAAAAACAGCTAACCGTTATTTCGACAGTTTATTCCGTAATTCCAGGGCATAAACTGATGATGCCATCCAATCATGAATGCAATTGAGATATCTTGTTTGAAAACTGACGAGCATGTTTGTTGAAAACATTCGGATGCCGTACTGGCAGATTTTTATACAAGACACTCGGCTCAGCTAAGTTGTCTTTCCTTCAAACTTGATCCTATCCAACTATGAAACGAACTCTCATATAACCCGGATCATAAAATAAATTCTTCGAATTATTTTCAGTGTCGCTTTGTATAAAACTGCGTAGCCGATAGCCAACCTCCAATCTACCCCATTTCCAAACAACCGATTCAATTAATCACCCTGAGCTTGATATCAATAACTTCAATAGAAAACTTGAGTGTGGGAAGCTTCAAATACTACTAATAAGTGCATTTCGATATGATCAAACTTTAATCGTGTTGTTACAATTATTATTGGATAAGAATTTATAATCACACTCTCGAATTATTTATTGTTATTCACAAATTTATGTTGTTTACATTTCCATGTAAGTATGTTCATTACACAATTCCAGAGTGAAATAAATTCCTCAATAATTGATGTCATCTCTTATTATAACGCATTCTAATAATTGTTTTACATGATGGTTTTGTCCAATGAGACATGAACTAGACAAGTTGGCAGGAAGACCTAGGTCGTTAGCCCTTTGAAAGTACCTAGTAGTTTGTTACTACTAGGTACTACTATACAAGTTTGATAAAAAAATTTATATTGTGTTCAGTTTTGTCTCTGTATTTCTTCGTCACTATGCCTTCCCATCCTATTTATACAGATCACAAAAATTTAACGCCGAACATAGGGAATGACTTGAGAAAGAAGAGGACTGTAAAAATGCAACCGCTCAGTGCGAGAATAATTTGATAACAGGCGATGAATTGTTCAATATTCAAACGGACCACTCCATATTTGATTTGCCACACTTATTTTCAAGTGAGCTGCGCCTATCATGGCTACGAGCTACAAATTTTTATGTCGTGAACGCCACCGGCCACGAATTCGCAGTTCCCACTCTAATGACAAAGTCCATATAGTTGGGGAGCCGAAGATGCTAAATCGGGATTTACTCGAGCGTCGTAGAAACCTAGTGGATTCTGAAGATTAGATGGTAGAAAAAAAAAGTATGCACTTTCAACGGTGGGGAAAGCGTATGCAGGTTCTCAAAGATATAAAAAAATCGTCCGTTCCTCTGATAATGAATTCACGCTTATCTGACAGTTTGAGCGGTGGGGCTGGTCGTACGGAAGAGTTGAAAATGGTAAAAAAAAAGTTCTTGAACGTGTCATATTTTTGGAGGATATGTTAATTGGACCCAAAGAAAGCTACTTTTCAAGGGACTGACAATTTGGACGTGACGCAAGGTCAAAGCGGCTCTTTGAAAATGCAAAAAAATCGTTACTTACACATACTCGAGCGGGTCAGATTTTCATACAGATGGTTAATCTTGGTGTTGTAGACGTGTTGACCCATTAATCTGACACTAATCAGGGGGGTTTTTCTTAATCTGACACTTTGAAGATGATGAAAATGCATTTTTTGCAAATATCTCCTTGCCTGTACCTCTAATCGTTTTTGTTTTCATTATGAAAGTTGTAGATAATATAATTCTATGCAACTTCCGTCTGAAGCAATTTTGCCTACTCTTAACCGTTTTCGAGTTAGAGGGCGATAAAGGCGAGGAGCTTAGCCACACATACGAAAGGCCAAGGTCAATGAAAAAACCCAGTCTAAAGTACATTAATCGCCATATATCTCAAAAACGTTTGAACGTAGAAAAAATTGCGTGAGACAAAATTTGTAGGAAATGTTATGCTCTACAACTTTTATAATGTATGCGGAAAAGATTTGAAACCCAGGGAAGGAGAGAATTTAATAAAATGGTTTTTGGTGACCTTTATGTCCAATTTTTATTGTTTCGGATTAAACTGTCAGATTATATTTTTTCCGTTATTCTGGAATCATTAGCTTCAAAATGACAAAAACGCCAAGGCGCTCGAGAATGTACACGTGACTTTTTTTTGCAACTTTGTCAGATTAAGAGAATATATACTTTTCAACATGTAATTAACTTTATATATCTTATGGTGGTATTCTGCTTTCATCTGTAAGTCAATATGTAACTTTTCATAAGCTTACAGGAAAATTGCAATTCTGTGCGGTTTTTAGTGGTCTGTAGCTTACAGGAATCCGTAACTATTTACGATAAATAGTTCAAAAATGCGACACTTTCAATGAGATAGTGAAAGAAACATTTCCAGAATTGCATTATTTACGAATCTGTCAATCTGATATTAGTATTCTGTGATCTGAAACTTACAGATCGATCGTACTCTACAGATTCGTAACTTACGAATGAAAAGCAGAATACAATCATTAATCTGACATGCTCGAATATGTACAATAATCGTTTTTTTACTATTCTGACAGGCTGTCCTAGAATATTCCCCTCGCTATTCCCCCAATATACAGGTCTAATTTTTGGTAGAGGTACTCTACAGAGTCCAAGGTATCTCTCTTTGTATTAATCTGACACGCTCGAGTAAATCCCGAATTTCTCTCTTCGGCTCCATATTTAGATTCAGAACAGGAAAATGGTCGATGGAATATTGTTAAGGTTCTCCCAAGGGTTTCCCTTGCTATTTTTACTAGTATTTTTACAACTATTTTTGAGATTTTCCGAATGTTGAAAGCACTTGAGCACTCTTGGACATGTACCTGTTGAATTGCGAATGCCTCATTCGTCAAAGTGTGACTGTTTTATGGACTTCCTGTTTTCTAACAAAACATTTAAATTTCATGGTCACGTTGAAGTCAAGTTTAAAAACCCAATGGTGATAAACTAAGAACTTATCTTCTAAATCTAGATTGTCTAAAATTTCATTTCATTTGAGCTACAGATTATTTTCCTTGTTTAATGCCAAAATGGCATCGGCAGGGCAATCGGCTTGAAAGAATGTTTTATAAAATTACAGGAAATGCTCACACTAATGTATTTCAGGCAATCTAGAAGATTAGTTCTCAGGGTACCACCATTGCCATTCGAAATTTTGGATTTCACCTTGAAGTGACCTTGAAATTAAAATAAGTTATTTATCGTAGGTACCATGAAAAATGGGGAATTTGCAATTCAACAGGTATAATTCCAAATCGGAATGATTGCTCTACCGTAGCCTTCATTCCAGAAATCTCATTAAAGATGAGCTTTTGGTTTGGGATACTTTCAGTATACTCCAATTTTTTCTGTACTGAATCGCGGTATGTTGAACTGAAACACACGGTTGGCAATTCCAAAATCGATTTGTGGCCTTTTTCTCAACTGAAATTTTGACCGTTCTGTTTGAACGCCCTGTATATCAGGTCCCCATGCTAGCTACAAAAAATATGTGATAGTTTCTTGGTAACCGATTTCATTAAACAGATTTGAAATTGTACATCGCGCTCTCGAGAAATACGCTGTAATTCAGCAGCTATTTTTTTTTAAGAAATGACGAATTACCCAAAGATTACTAAGAAAACAATATAAGGCATACAAAAAATGAACAAATACATGTGAATATGCAATGAAATACAGGAAGTTCATTTAAAAAGCATAACTTGACCTTTCATTAACCTTGAAGGTAACCTTGACTTCGACATTTGACTAAATCAAGAAGAGATTTTCTATAGGCAAATTACACATGGGGGAGGGTCATATTATAGGTAATATACCTAAATAAAAAACATTATTCAAGATCTATGTTGTCTATAATATATAATCTTGTTATATTTTAGCACCTTACTCTTAATCTTCTTGACTTCTTGACCATCAGTGTTTGATGTGTGGAATGGTCTCTCGCACGATGTGGTCAATGCAGGATCGGTCAATGCGTTCAAGAACTCCTATGAGAAATGGAATCACGACTGTAGACTGCTGTAATGGCTGGTGTTTCATGGCTTTCCTTAATTTAGTTTTTTTCTGTTTACGAGTTTCCGCATAATTTTTTCATTGTTTCTTTTTGAGTTCATACGTTCAAACCTCTTCTCAATAAATAATAATAATATCGGGGGATTAATACGATATAAGTATTCATTCAATTTATTAGACAAGAAAAATTTCTCCAACAGAGCAGACTGGCTTCGAATATTTTTGTAATTTCATATTTGAAAATAAATATGAAACATGACCTAGTCTGCATAGAAGTTTCTTACAACAAATGTGCAATATACTGCATGAAATGTGACTTCCCAAGGGGAGTTCAGATGGCATCGTTTCTAGATACTTATCCGCAATTGCCTTCATCGACAAGTGTATCGTAGGGCAGGTGTACTGTTCATCGTCGGCGTCGTCCACTGATAGACTGGAAACCTCTCATGATATTCGATACTTTTTTCGAGTGTTAAGTGAAACATTTTACTTTCACAATATCGTTGTTTCGTTTGGGAAGAACACATTTTTTATCGATTAGATGAAAAGTGTTTTTAATCTTGTACCTATGCTTTTTTTATCATAGGAACTTGTCATTATGTTCTCGATTTTGTGTCTAAAATATTAAACTTTTGTTATTTGTTGCTTTAGTCATATCTTCAGATGTCCTCAAATCATATCTATATTAATAAAAGAGGATCTATGGTTTACTTCAAAATGCTTTATTGTTCAAACGATCGTACCAAATTAGACAATTCTTTTTTTGTTGTGTTTATTATTGTTAGGGCAAGGTTTATATAACAAAATATTCAGAACAGAAAAAAAGGCATTCCTTTTTCTTACGACCAATCGAGCAATCACGATGAGTTAGTTATTATTATCTACCCTAGAAATAATTTAAATGGCAAAACTAGGTTTGCCGAGTCAGCTAGTATCACATAAATCTCTATGTTTAAGTAATATGTGGAATGAAATCACTTTTCGATCGATTATTATCTATTAGTCGATGCCGACCAACTTTCTAAGCAACGTTTTAGCGGACATTTTTCGCATTCTTCAGGCCTTAGAAGTACATACTTATTTACATCATTTCGAATGATGACGTTAAAAAAGGTAATTGAATAATTATATCCAATAATCTTGAAAAGGATACAATGCGTCAGTTTTCTCTGCAGGTATTTTGAGGAGAAAGAAAATGAGGTACATACCTAATTTTTGAGAAATAGCCTTATTCGTATTTAACGTAGATGGTTTAGACGAGATCAGAGAAAAAAATTAATGCAGAAGAGAACCCCTTCAAAGAATATAAATATTAATTTTTTTTAAATAATAATTCATAAGCAATAACGAGTGTAGATGCGACCCAATCCCTTCAATAAAATCAATATTCAATTTTGTTATCTTCAGTCTTGTTCATAGCTATGTTAGACTCTTGTACCTTATACTTTAATGGTTAATTGCATGTTGAATGAATAATAATACAGTGAAATCATCATCAGCATAAAAATTACAAGGCTGAGTTAATCAGGTACGTTCATAGAAAACAATCAACATTGAACATTGCATTGTAACGAGATGAAACTTCCTGATGAGTTTTGCCTGTAGGTATTTAAAAAAAACATAACGCAATAGCGTGTCGGCATGGTGAATAGTAATGCTGGTATGTAAAGAATGAATTACTTATTTGAATACTCAGCCATAAGTGTAGCCGTTAGCCAAAAATATCGTAAAGTTTTCATAAGAAAAAATTAACAACAAGTGTTGAGAAAAGAATATTCATCTACATTAGTTTATATCTCGGTTTATATCGATTGTCTCACAATTTATCAGAAATGAGTGACTTGTATCTGGCGCACTTCAGTGTTAAGGTACACTTTTTGTGTATACTGGCAATACAGGGTAATTCTTTCAAAAGGACAATTAGCCTTTTATAGCTTATGGTTATAGCTAGCATTCAAATGGCAACTTAATGTTACTTAAGATTTGTTCAACATTTCGTGTTTGCGAACTTTTGCATGATACAGGACACAGGTTCTAATCCAGTAGACTGCATCTGTGTCCTTGCCAAACAATGCGATGGGATAAAAAGTTTCTATAAATTATATTCTCTACTTTATTTGCTCGTCAGAAAACTATGACATCTTTGCTCAATACAGTGAGAACGTATTGATAATGAAATCACGTTTCATTCATAGGACAGCTGCATAACTGCTTACCCTGCATTTTGAGAATTATCAAGGAATAGGATGTATATTATTCAGCTGTCCTTGTACTTGTGAGTTTATCATTCAAAAGGAAATATGAAGTAGGTGTAAGTAAGCTGATTTTCAAAACTATTTGTTGAAAACATTCTGTGTTTAATTTCATTTTGACGGATGAAGAAATTGAATTTAAATCTCAACAGACGAACAATCAGTTCGCCAAATGGCTGTTTATGTTCATGTTTAAATTGACTCTGAAATGTTTTTCGCAAACTCTGCAGTGAATGGTTGGAATGATTTTTTTTCAGGAAAAAGATTTACGCCATAAAAGCTTCCTTTCTTCGTTTTCGAAAAAAAAAACAAAAAAAGGCATACGATGATTAGAAATGGTTTCTTTATGAAACATTGCCTATGTGCAGGGTGGGCAAAATTCGTTTTCTATCTCGAGAACTATAGCAGCTAGAAGAAAACGAATGACACATTTCCCAGCTCTTTTTCAGGGAAACAAAGAATAGTTCAAACCGTAGCCTCCTACGATTCATCGTTTTTTTTGAGTTATTAGCAAAAAATGAGATTTTGACGATTTCGAAAAGTTCTTGTTGGAAATTAGGTTGGTTTAGGATAAATTCTTCTTCAATGAAACGCACTTTGTGAAACAATCTTTATATTGATTCAATCGATTTAACGGAGGTCGATCTATACTCTCAATGAATATCAAACCAGAACTAACTAAACGGAGAGAAATATCTCATTCCTAAAAGATGCTTATATACAGTATATAGGCTCCAATAGCAAAGTACATAATATGGTTATCACAGTCGAAAACTGCTGGGGTATGTTATTCAACACTTTTACCGCCAGCACTAATATTGTTAACTAATAAACCAATCGCATTTGACATATTTATATTTGTCGAGAATTCTGAATGAGTAAGGGATTTGGTTTTGCTTTACTCTGATGAATTTATCTCAACAGTTCTCATAACTTTTTTGTTACAGATCTGAAACTGAAACCTTCTACAGGCACTTTTTTACGTAGAATCCACTGACGAGCTCGAAATATTTTTTCATTTCGAATCATTAGGCGAACTTTCGTTTTCTTAAATGCAAACTTTCATTGAATTTGTTATTTTTGATTTGGGAAAAAATCTTTTGCCTGTAGATTCTAAGTATAAAAGTGCCGAAGAAGGTTCAAGTTTCAGATCTGTAACTTCAAAGACAAAAAAAATATGAGAACTTTTCGAAAACGTCAAAATCTCAATTTTTGTTTATAACCCAAAATCTAAAAATGATAGGCCGGTTCTGTTTTCAGATTTGGATTATTCAGGAAAAAAGAGATTCCCTCAGTAGGCCTGAAAAGGCAACGATAACGAAATACATACATCACTCATAATGAATCGCATCACAAAAAAGGCTCAAAGGTTCACAAGTTTTACACTTTTCTATTGAGGGCGAACATACAAGGCTTATTCATAGTCATTAACTGATACTAGACTGGTCTTCATTTGTTGAAATCCTTGTAAAATCCAAATTGTCTACCAGCTATTATATCGAATTCATTGAATTACTCTTTAAATCATCATCATCCGAACAATTTTGTCTATCGAACTCATGGAAATGGGCTTTAACTTCACGTTTATTCCTTTTTTTTTTTAAATCGGAATAATGACCCTCCTCAGTTCATTCACATATTCCCATTTATGGAATTGTGGAATTAATTGAATTTTCTACGGGTTCCGCTTTGCATCGGTCATTTCTTTCAGGGTTTCGCTCTGTATTCCTATTTAATCCTGACGTAGTACTTCCGTAAGCCTCGTATCGTTCCACAAACACCATTTTTCTAGCCGACCTCAATAATTAATAGTTAAATTCTCGGAAAATTCATTTCTGATGAACAATGTGTACTAGGCTACTGTGCAATTTTCAGAACCCCCTCTCTGTATACGCCGTGCGCCTGTGAAGTCTCCATTCCCCCGATTCAAAATTTTATTTCTTGGATTGTGGATGTCCAATTTCTACAATGCGATTTGTTTATTGCCTTATTTTTTTTAGTAGGTATGTAAAATTTTGGAGATTATTGCAAGCCAGACGAAGTTTCATCTGCCAGATTTTGAAATTTAGAATGTTTAATGCTCGCTTTAATGCGATGTGTGGTAGCACAAGTCAAGAGGGGAATAACTTAAGAACGTAGTCAAATTTCAGTGGATACTTTGAGAGAGCTGTTACAAAATAACAAACAAAGATTCTTGAAAATGTACCTGTTTAGTTTATCCTATAATGAGGTTTATTTCTGGTGCGTAAATAAAGTTAATTTTTTATTATTATTATTTTTAACAGTACCAATATTCTGAAACTCAAAATACTATTCATATTCTAACAGATAAGATTTCCCATGATCACCACTACCATTGGAATTTTTGTACTTCACTTTGTAGGTGCCTTTGGAATGAAGAAATCGTACTGTAAAAAATGATGTCCGCCCTACAACACATACAGTTTCACATAGGGCGGGTAGAGAGATTTCACGGACGCACAATGTGTTCCCTTCTTAGGAATATTTTGCGACAGCTTTAAACATAATTTTAACGTGAAGTTGAGGTATCCGTTTTACATTAAAGGTCACTCAACGCTACATTTCACAGAATGGTAAAAATACTGCACAACATTCATATCCGTAAATAATCCTCAATAATTATAATATGAATAAGATAACATACAGTGTGTCGATTTGAAAAAGTATCACCCTTAAAACCTCGGCAGAAAAAATGCACAAAAAGGTAAACTTTTTATACGGTTAGTTCCGATCAATTTATATCAACCCTGTGAGCGTGATGACTCCTAAAATCCTAAATGGAAAGGGGAATGAGTGAAGTAATTTGATTGCCCTTTCAAAAATGACGTACACTTAACTAGTTTTGTTAGTACCTCGGTTAGTACGAAAAAAAAAGAGTAGACTAGTAACGGTACCAAGAGTTGCAATGAAACATAAAAATAATGAAAAACTTCTACTATAAAAGATTCTCACAATGTTATCCATTATTTTGTACACAAAAATATAACCTATTTTCAAATTCGGCCCTAACGTTTTGGAAAACTTCAACTCGAATTTCTTGGCATACTCTTTTCATTCTAACATCAAACTAACAATTCTTCTACATCTTTGTGTTTTATAAATGCACAATCGACTTTAAATATTCCCAGAGGAAAAAGTCTAAAGGTGTCAAGTCTTGTGGGCGTGGTGGCCATTCAATCGGCCCTTCTCTACCAATCCATTTCTCTTGGAAATCATCCAGTGAACCATTGCCTTCAGATTTTCAATCAATTGTGAGAACGTAAAATAATGACTGAAATTTTCAGAAACGCAAATGACCAGAAATTTTTTAAAAATGAAAAATTTATCGAACGAGGAGCAAAAAAAACATTCGGATATAACAGAGTAAACATTTGATTTCTCATAAATGAACATTTGGTGGACAAGAATCAGCATCTTTTCTCAAAAATTCATAAAATTTCGGAACCTCCTTAACTTTTGTTATACAGGGTGTCCGCGCCATGGTGCAGCGGTCGATTCTCTAATTCTATTAACTTTACAAAAAAAAGTTTCAAATAAAACTTTCCTGTTTTTAAGTAGAGCATCTCCTGAAATTATTTAGAACTATACAAAGTGTTTCGCTCGGTGTTTAGTTTCTTCTGCACAGTTATCAACTTCGATATTTTAAATGGAACACCTTATATATTTTTACATTTTTGAATTCCTTGTTAAATTTGAATATAAGTTTGATAACACAACTATGTCTGAATTCTCAACGGAGAAATTTGACTTTCTATTAATATTTTGACAATTTAAGGTACTTACATAAAGGACTAAAGCTCCGTCCCTATTCTATGTGATTGATTCAAATTTGGACTGTGTTTAGTCAATAAATGAAACACTAAAAATTTTCTTTGTAAATTACCATATCATATACAGGGTCCACGAAAACGTAGATCCCTTATCAAAACAGAAATTTGTCGAAATCTTCATTTTTGAAATGGCAACCCATATTTTTTTATTCATTATTTAAAAATTTTTTGTTCGCTTTTAGTTTTTTCAAAAAATGAAGGGAAAAAAATGAGTTGCCATTTAAAAAAATTTAGATTTTGATGAATTTCTGTTTTGATAATGGATCTACGTTTTCGTGGACCTGTATATAATATGGTTATTAACAAAGGAAATTTTTTGTGTTTCATTTATTGACTAGACACAGTCCAAATTTGAATCAATCACATAGAATAGGGACGGAGCTATAGTCCTTTATGTAATTACCTCAAACTGTCAAAATATTGATAAAAAGTCAAATTTCTCGAAAACCGTTGTGAATTCAGACATAGTTGTGTTATGAAACTTATATTCGAATTTAACAAGGGATTCAAAAATGTAAAATATACAGGGTGTTCCATTCAAAATAACGAAGTTTGTAGCTGTGCAGAAGAAACAAAACCACTTTGTATAGTTCTTAATAGTTTTTGGAGATGCTCTATCCGAAAAGAGGAATGTTTTATTTGGAACTCTTTTTTGTAAAGTTAATAGAATTAGAGTAATCGACCGCTTCGCCGGACAAACTGTATAAAACATTTCAATAAAGAATAAACATGGAAATATTATTTAACACTTTAGTAGAAATTACGTAGCAGTTAAGTTTGCTCAGTGAACATCACCATAAAAATAGGCCAATACTCTTTACTTTAGAGTTACCGGTTACGTAAATTCTGAACGGGCTTTAATGAGGCACTTCTGCAGCCCAAGGCATTTCTCGTTTCCCTAACCGAGGTTCCCTTGACTTGTCTTTAATGCGGTGGCTAATTCTTTCTCCCGGATTTCATTTTTGCTGAACGATATCGAATTCTACCTGACCTATCTAGTTGGCCGTTGTGACTGTGCATTCCTGAATGCCTGACATACTTCCACACCTTTCCGGACTCCGACTTATTATTTGTGGTTCTCGGAATGAACAGGGCCATCGTATAGATAAGAAAGTTGGATTTAGTTAAAATTTCAGTCTCGGCACGTCCTGTGACTCGAATAATTTACAATGTCGAGTACATCGACTCTGTGCCAAGGCACTAAATGGTTATTTGTCGAGGTGTTTCCATCCAATTGAATTGTTTCCTTTGTTTACTCGAGAAACTGACATACTTAATCGTAAGATAGGCTTGGCAATAGGATCGTCATTGAACATTCTACCTTTGGTTCAAATGAATGCACTGCGTTTTTAGAAAAAATTATTTGTGCCACCTTTTTTTCACTTTCTTCTGGTTGCTTCCAAAATTGTATTATAATAATAATAATAATAAAAAGGTTCTTTATTTTCTACAGGTCAACACCCAGCTACAGAAAATCTTACAAATAATAATAATTTTATTTGAGTTAGGACGAATTCAAATTTTACTTTAATTATAAAACCTATTATACTTTTGAGTACCCAACGATTAACTCTATAACTGGTACAGCGAAAAAATGAACAAATCTATTTCGCTCAAATACCTTGATATATGTACTTTTTTAATAAACCTATAGGTATTTCAGTTTCATTCCCTATATTTGCCCCACAAAAAAGTTGATGACTTCCTTATAAATTAAGATAGGTACATAGATACATTTTCATCTCATTTTTCTGTTAAGAACAGAAATCTTCATACTATACAGGCTAAGTCTTTGAATCGTACAAATATTTTAACAGTAGATTCTTTAGGTCAAAAGAAACACTTCGAATCACTCGAAAACGGCACAGTTCCTTTTTACAAAACGTTCAAGTATTAATTAGCGTCCAACTTATTTTCAGGAGTTGAGTTCATTGAATTTTTCTTATTTTTATGGTACGTAATGGTCAAAATGGGAAAACTGGAAGACCAGGGTGATATCTTGTGCGAATAAAGATTACTCAAATAAATGAAAAATTATATTCCGAAATTCATTTCATTCGATAAAACCGTTTGTGAGATAGAACTAAAAATAACATTTATTTATGTTTTTTCAACAGCCTGTATCTTTTAAATCGAGCCGATACGGAAAAAATGGTAAAATAGTCTTTCTTTCGACCTCAATAAATCTACTGTTGAAATATTTGTGCGAGTCCAAGACTCACCCTGTATATTATTACACCGGCCTTAGACCCATACGCAAAGTGTATATGTATTTGTCGAGGCAAATGTGTAATGTGATCAATCAACCAGCATATTAAGAATATTTATGAAAAAACTGAAGCAGGTTAGGAAATAAATAAATGTTACATTGATTCAACAATGAAATAAGCTCCATTCAGAAAAAAAAATGTACCTATACTCCATTCATGTTTTTTAATTGATTGTACATATAGATTGTTCTGTGATAGGTATATATTGATTGCTTTATAAATATTTTTTTCAATATCTCTTTTTTCCACAAATTCTACAAATATAATAAAATATTAATAAGATGACAATAAATCATAGTTGGAGCTTTATTTTTGATATTCATCGATTCATTTTAATTGTCCATGCTCCATTCACATTTATTTTAGCACTCGGTTAGCCATGGAAATTTGACACATTTCACTCTGTATAGTACGAAAATGTGGGGTTATGACGCGTGTCAAAACAAACGTTTTAAATCAACGCTATGTTGCCCGTCCTATGTTAAAGTTTCTGTTATTATGTATTTTATTACAATGTCGAATCTCTTTGGAATATATGTGACGAACGTAATTGACGTTTACACAAACTGATTGAAGGCATACCAAATCTAGTTATTTGCATGGAAAATACAAGAGATCAGTATAATATCAAATATGCAGGAGAGGTAATGTTCGTTATCTTCTTTGGCTAAAGTTTGAATACGTTACATCAGTTGTAGATTTCAAAAATGTTAACCCGAAGATGAAATGCATATGATGCAGTAGTTGGGAATGGGTATCTCTCGAAGGAATTAACAGATAATTACAAAAATGTTAAATTCTTCAACAAAAATCATCTTGCATCAATGAAAGTAAAAAGAATTGAAGGAAAGTTTCAAGTCAAGATGAACTTCACCTTTGTACAAAAATTCCACATGAATAAACAATTAACAGGACAACTGGCTCGTATTTGTGGCTGTTCATCTTAAAACATTGATATAATATTAATAATTAGGTATTTATTGGTACCTTAAGTCATTTACAATGTGTGGAATAGGACAAGTCAAATAAAAAATTGAAAAATCAATTTTCGGAAATTTATTCTACGATGACATTCATCGAAAATCCTGTAGTAACGTTTCGCATCAATTCACCCAAACATAAAATTCTCAAATTCCTCCACTTTTTGGGTTCCGAAATAATGGCTTGTGGAAAATATGGACCAAATGAATAAAGAATCCTGTATCTAGTACAATAGGCATCGTAGACCGTTCAACTATAGGAATTACAATCGTCTGAGTGTCACACTTAACAATTAAACACCCTGTAGAGAGTGTAGAGATCGTCTATCCGAGAGTCCATCCCAATTTATTTCAAATTCGAAGACATTTCTTTACTAGAATGACATTTGCCATTTCATCTCGCATTTCATTCTTCAAATGAACCCTGTAGATTTGTTTATGAAAAAGTTTTTCTTACGGCACTTTCATATCTTGCTAGTTTAGTTAAATATATTGAATAATAATTTGCGTCAGTGAATTCATATTCTTAACGATTTGGAATTTATTGTTCCTTTTTATTTTTATTGAATTTTGTCACTTTTGTCGAAGATTTACTGAATATGTCTAATTAGAAAAGAAATTTCCTTTGAAATAATTAACTGGAGATTCTGTATGAGAGACTCCGTCTGCCGATAAAGTATGCGTCGCAAGGTTAATTATGATTGTTCGGTCTCAATTAAATAAGATATTCCTCTCCTTAATGGGGAACATTATTATTGTTATTGTTCGAGTTAACAATTTACCATGGGATACTTAATTTTTGCTCAGCATTCACCTCACATTTTCCCACGTCCGTCGAATGGATGCATCTCCACTTTCTCCATATCCTTACGATAAACTTCGCAACTGAAACCGGTTGCATCGGTTTCATTGCCAAGGCCTTTTTATTCATTCAAAATACGTTGGCTCCTTTAGGAGAATCATGATTGAAGTTTAGCGCGGGACTTGGTTTTTGCGGAGAACTTTCATTTCAAATAATTGGCGATCCAATTAGTCTTGCAATTTTTTAACGATCATTTGATGTGATAAATTAGTTAGAAGTAATGAAAGCCTTGCATACTAATGCTGTCATAGATATACATATAGGGATTCTGTTGGGCTGGTTCCATATCGAGCATTTGATAGAAGGCAAAAACAGCAAAGTTGCCTTAGTGATAAGGGAACTTTAACTTCTTACAGGTATCTGGGACTAGTTTCATACTCTGTGACCGAGTCTGTGACCGAGTCTGTGACAGGGTTTTCCAACCTTTAGTCCTGTCCACTACTCTTGTATACTCCATTCACTTTTGTTTTAGCACTCGGTTGGCCATGGAAATTTGACACATTTCACTCTGTATGGTACGAAAATGTGGGTTATGAAACTTGTCAAAACATTTGTGGGTTTTAAATCAACGCTATGGTGCCCGTTCTACGTGAAAGTTTCTGTTATTACGTATTTTATCACAATGTCGAATCTCTTCGGAAAATATGTGACGAACATAATTCAAGTTCATACAAACTGATTGAAGGCATACCAAATCCAGTTATTTGCATGGAAAATACAAGAGATCAGTATAATATCGTAATATCCTTTTTATTCACAATGTTTCAGATTGTGGAAATATTCAGCTAAAATATAAGTCGTTTAGATTCAGATGAAACATTATATAAATTATCTTACATTGAATATGTTCGCTACCGTCTGACGTATTGTGGATTTTCGAATATCAGGGTTACCTACTATTTGAATGAGCTGACCTGAATTCTAAATACACAGCTCTTCCTGAAACCCATTCTTCTCTATTTTTTAGTCACTTTCTGCATTTTCTGTAATATTAATTGATAATAGGTTATCTATGATTAGGTGGCAACGGCTTTATGACATTATCGATATTTCATGAGTGTCAACCTTATTCCGTTCTAGTAACAAAAATTTGAGAAAATTATTTCGCTAAAATAAATGTGAATTGAGGATAGTGGACAGTGTAGTGTAGTCTGTCCTACACTTGAGGGCTGGGAGTTCTTTCCTAAGGCCTCGTAAAGCCAAAAGCCGGGGATTCTTCTGTGCGTCTTCTTGGCTATTTCTCTGAATGACACAACAGCCTCGGATAAGCCTATTATTCGCCACCTGTCCAACTGTCCTTTGCTCATCCTGACCTAAACAAATATAATCCTATAAATTCCTTCTAATAAATTCATTGGATAAAATTTATAGGCCCTAAGAAACACAAAGAGCCCTTCCTCAGCTACCTGCCCTCACCATAGCCCTAGCAATGACCCTTCGAAATTCGTCAATAGGCTCTGCCGCACCCTGTATATTTGAAAAATCATCAGAAACAACAACTGTGATTGTTACATACAATGGGGGCATTTAATTTCAAATAAATTCTTCTGAGCGATAGCAGCGCCTCATACCCTGTTTTTGACTCTATTCTCTATTTATGGTTAGAATAATAGAAAAAATTTATGAAACGCAAATCACATAGAAAAACTTTGTCACAGGGACAGTTGTATCAAAAAAATTTTGAAAAGGAGAGATATTTAAAACTATAGCGGTCTTATATCTGAAACTGAGTAACATTTCATTTGTCCCTAATCTGTATGCTAGCTCACTTTATCTGTTTGGTTAGAAGGATGCAAATGATGAACACGTTTTCATCGATTGAAAATTAATTAAGTTTGGATGAACATTGTAATTTATCGATTATCGGTTACATTATGAGCCAGTAAGTATCCAGTTTTGTTAGATTTTTCTAAAATTATACTGATGACCTAGCTTATATGTTGCACTTTAATATTTGGTAAAGGAGACTACCTATTGACCTGCAATAGAACGTTTCCCTATCAAGTTTCTAGATTAGTTGAATTGAAACAAGTATTTGGCATAAATATTGATGATTTTTATTCGGTTTTGAACTTGGGATATATTTTCGAGCATTCATGAATACATATTTTATTATATCAAACTGCTCATCTTGATCAGATCTTCAATAATCTGTTACAAAATGATGGAAGAATAGCACCCACAATAAGACCAGTCATCTTTCTTATGAATAGACAAACCATGAACCAAATAAAGAATATGTTTTTCATAAGTACTATGTTGATTATTGCGAAAATCATCTCGATATGATAAACTTCGAATTTGGTGATACTGAAATAATTTCAAGTGACAGGTCGGGTAGAAATATTCTTACCAACCTGAATTCCGCAACACAAAATCTCAGTTTATGGGCCATTACCAACTTAAATTCTATTTTCAATAGCCACCCGAGATGTCAATCATTCTTGAATAAACTATAAGCTGGTCACAGTATTTTGTAACATTGTAACTTATTCATTGAACAGAATTGAAGAATATGATAATGTTACTCATCTATAATTAAATCCATCTAGCTATAAAGGAATGAGGTGGAAAAGGAATGATTGCAGAATTGCCGATATAGCCTAGGAAACCGAGATAAGCACGTGCACAGTATCTCAGGTGCAATTCCACAAGAGCATAATTTTAATACGATGCAGCCATCTATAAATAAAAATTAGGTTCGATTTTATCTTATGGTATGGAAACAACACGTTGACAGTTCTCACTTCTTTATCTTGCCATTCAAAAATAGGATATACTAGGGATATTTATCATTCTAATTTGAATAAATCTACTGAATCATGCTTCAACATAATCTATGTTAACTCCTCATTTAAATCTTAACGATTTCCGGTGCAAGTGAAAGGAGAGACAGGATGGTGAAATTATTGAACGAACACGTACAACAGAGGTGTAAACATCGCAATTGGAGACCTTGATAAGCACAAGGAAAACAAAATACCTCATTCTTCTTGAATAAATATTGAATTGATATTCTCTTAAGTAAATAAACACCTGATGTGAGGATTATTTGTTTACATAGACTACGTTGGGTGAGCATGTGAGTTTGAATTAAACAATTCTTATATCAAGGAATGTGTACCAAATAATAGGTGTACTCGTGCAGAATTTTGAGGAAGAATATGATAAATTCGAATTTCAAAACTATTGAATAAGGAGTGAACGAATATTAAGGTGGAATTTATTTGATTCGAAATATTTTTCAATGAAGGAAGCCAATGGGAAAATTCGGGATTTACTGGAGTGTGTCAGATTAATATAAGGGAAGCTATCTTCTGGAACCCTGTATATATAGGGGGAATTGTCTAGAACAGCCTGTCAGAATAGTAAGAAAAAATGATCTTTGTACATACTCGAGCGTGTCAGTTCAAGATATATATGTGGTTGATTACACGTTGAAAAGTATACATGTATTCTCCTAATCTGACAATTTAAGCGTGGCGAATATTTTTAGGAGGACGCGAGGGAGGACGTCAAACTTGTCAAAAGAAATCACGAGTACATTTAAGAGCGCGTCGGCCTCTTTTCTTATTTTGAAGCTAATGATTCAAGAAAAACGGAAAAAATATAATCTGACATTTTCAGCAAGCCGAAACAATAAATATTGATCAAAAAGGTCACAAAAATAAGTTTTTTTCAATTGTCTCCTCTCCTGTTTTCACATTCATAATGAAAGTTGTAGAGCATAATATTTTCCACAAATTTCGTTTCAAGCAAATTTTTTTACGTTCAAACGTTTTTGAGATATATGGCGATGAATGTATATATACACAGTGGGATTCTACATTGACCTTGCCCTCCCGCATGTATGGCTAACCTCCTCGCTCTCATCATACTCTAGCTCGAAAACGGTTAAAAGTATTTATGTTGAATTGCTACAGACAAAAGTTGTATCGAATTTTATTATCTACAACTTTCATAATGAAAACAAAAACGATTAGAGGTACAGGCAAGGAGATATTCGCAAAAAATGCATTTTCATCATCTTCAAAGTGTCAGATTAAGAAAACCCCCCCTGATTAGTGTCAGATTAATGGGTCAACACGTCTACAACACCAATATTAATTAATATTATCTACAACTTTCATAATGATTAAAACAATGATTAGAGGTATAGGAAGGGAAACATGTGAAGAAATGAATTGTTATCTTTTCCAAACTGTCAGATTAAGAAAATCCGCCCTGATTAGTGTCATATTAATGGGTCAACACGTCTGCAACACCGAGATTCGCCATCTGTATGAAAATCTGACACGCTCGAGTATGTAGATACAAGTAGGTAACGATTTTTTTTGCATTCTCAAAGAATCGCTGTGACTTTGCGTCACGTTCGAACAGTCATTCTCTTGAACAGTAGCTTCCTCCGTATCGGCAGCCCCACTACGGAAACTGTCAGATTAACATGAATTTATTATTATAGACACGTAGGGCATATACAGTATGTTAATCTGACACGTTTCAGTTTGTAGGTACACCTGACGATTTTTTCTACATCTTTGGAAACTTGCAGACGCTTTCCCCACCGCTGAAAGTGCATAAGAACCTTATTTTCTTTCAACCATCTAGTATTCAAAATCTACTAGGTTTCCATGATGCTCCAGTAAATCCCGATTTCGCATCTTGGGCTACCCAACTAATTGAATTCTACTTTCCTGACATCGAATTCAATAATAATGAAGTTTATTCATAATGAAAGTTCAAGCTTGCGATATGCGTAAATTTCTGAGGACACTGGACACTTTAGGTTGACTCATATGAGCAATTTTTTTATCTGAGATGGAAAAATGCAAAAAAAAATTCAAGGACGGTAGAAAGATGTTAGAATGAACTAACGGAAGTTCTGCCAAAATTAATAAATCACCCTGTATATCAGAAACGAAGAGCTTTAGCCCATATTTCTTGTTTTCTGGCTCTCCTAGGTACCACCTTTTCACCATAAAACTAAGTGCAATTGCTCATGGGTATAAACGTCATTATATCTGTCGGGCAATCCAACTTTTGTGAAACCCACTATCTATGTTTGATATTCGGTCTATACAAAAAAAAATTGTTAGCCTTGAGTTTATGAAATATAAGCTCTTTCTTCGAAGACTCAATATTAGAACGTTCAATCACTGCCTACATCTAAATAGGGGAATTAACCTTCAACTTAGTTCAAATTCAAAGTGACTCAATTTTCGAGTCAAGAGTAAATTTTTCTCGATCATGTTATAGCAGCATGATGATGGTGGTCTGCATTTTCTGTTTGTTGATGTCGAGAAGATATAGGGGTCGTCCAGCAACAAATTCCCCTTACAGTATACCAATTAAATCCATTGTCCATCGCCCTATTGCGGACTATAATGGATGATTCAGGGAAGAAAAACAGCCTCCGATTCCCGAATAATTCGTATTGCACCCCATGAACCGAACATGTGTGCGCACTTTCTATCCTGCTCTTCCGTTCCATATTTACTTCGCAATCTGTACCGACCGAAGTTTACTTTATGCCCATCAAAATCATCTCCGAAAGAAACATGTCCAAGTTTGCCGGAATCAATCAACAAAGACTATTTTTATCGTGCAGGAAATGTGTTAACAAACTTGAGTTACGGTTTAACACGTCGTGAACAAATTCGATTCAGTTCCTGCAATAATTAGCGTTTATTTAGGTTAGTCAATCAACAAGCTGATAATTAAAACATTTCACTCATGTTGAAATGTTGCAGTGATGGGAGTTCGAGCAGAAAAGAACAGAATCAATTGAAAATGTGGTATTTTTAGATTTATTCATGTCGCACCTACCACAACAACAGACTTGAAGAACTGTACAGGTAAAAAAAATCAACCTTTCGAGCTGATATAGATAATTATCCACAACTGATCAACATTATCATTATCAATGAAAAGAAAAGTAGATGGTTCTCATGATACCTATAGGACTCATTTGTCCCCTTCTTCAATTACCCATAACTTTCGAACCAGCCTATATATTTTGAGAATACTTGGTGCGTTTATTCTACGCAACAACTAGTTCATACTGAGATAGTAACTGAACTGTTTTATTGATAAATAAGGTTCAACCCAAAAAATTCCTTGAATTTGATAGGATATTCGAAAGAATCAGAAAAAAACTAAAGAAAACAAGGCGTTTCTTGCACTTCCGCATGCGATTTCAATAGGTAGGGGGAGTCCGGGAGAGTTGAACTACTTTTCACTCTGAAGCCACTCAAGTTGTATCTGTAAATGGTAGCAACTCATTTTTTTGACAGATATCATGCCCAATAGGTAACTATAGATAATAGTAGATTGATGGTGAGATGAACATTTTGAGTACAGAAATTCTTTTTTTACGAACCGAAAATTGGCTCATGTCTCTCTAACCCATGAGAGAGTTGAAGAGGGGGCAAGAATTAAGTTTGTTTATAAGGAGAAACGCTGAAAAAAACAACAATTTCCAAAGACCAACGACTATGTGAAGGTTTTCATCATCAGATGTTGTGCCCGTCTAGACTTTTGATCACTGATTTTGCAGGGTCCTCTTGTTCACAATTTTCGAAACAATATTGATAACCTGCCGAGCGGAGACTCGCAGTATGTTTGAATTTGCAAGTTCTCATAAATAGATCGGAGCGAATTCTTCTTTAGTCAAGGATCTTCCAGTGCCCTACACTAACATCTATATTTACTCACCTTATAGCTACAGTGGTAATTAATACCACTCTATCTTATTTACGTAGTTGAATTCCATAAAATTGAGGTCGAATTCCCAAATAATCTGGAATAAGGATGAAATCTCTTACATTTGTATGTATTAGAAGATAAGAACCAGAACATTATACATGACGAAATCTACAGTTACAGTTTAAAGGAGATTGAAGCAAATATTGATGATATACAGGCTGTTAGATTGGTGAAGAAAACTAAAGGATGAGCGGGAGGATGAGTTATCTTGCGAAATTTCTCCAAACGCAGTTTTATAAACATGTATTTATTATATTAGGAGATAAAAACCTGACAGACACAGTGAATAAACATCGAGAAACTTTACAACGAAGGTAGGTTGAGGCTACTATATAGGGTGTGCCACTGTGGGTGGCCTATTAGACGTTTACGGAGAACGCATCATGTACAGAAAATTTGGGTAGGTACTAGGGTTTATACTACTGATCTATCTGACTAAAATATTTTCAATAATGTGCTGTTGCCGCTTATACGAAAAAATAGTACAAACTTCGTTATTTCAAAGGGGATACATTATTTATTATAAATTTTTTCGCTTCTGTATCCCCATTGTACATAATGTAACGTAACTTGCTAATAATTCGATTTCTGTTAGCTTTACAAAAAAAATGTTCCTTTGGTACTGTCGAATAGAACAAGGAAGGCAATTTGAACATCTAATTAAATAAGATAAATATTATTCATTGCTGTTAATTATTTTAGTAATAAAAACGTAAATGATTTCTCGATACCTGTATAATCAATAAGGCTAGAATTATGCGGTCTTCACGGTTGTATTTGTATTTTGATAGATTAAGAAAAACTAAAATAATATACAAGGTGTACCATTCACAAAAATATGTGTATGTTATTTTAGAGTAACGGTGCAATCTGTATACTCATAATCTACTTATGCAGATAGCTTGAATTATTTAAAAAACTTTTTTCTTGCAAACTCTACAGAAATTGAAATATTTTCAAGTTACGGTACTTTATGTACAGGGTGGGCAAAATAAATTCGTTGCCTACTGTGAGGATCTCGAGAACTATAAGAGCTAAGGGGGAACGGATGACACATTTCCGAGTTTTTTTTTACAGAAACAAAGAATGGTGAGAACTGTAGCCTCATACTTTTCTCCGTTTTTGAGTTATTAGCTAAAAATGAGATTTTCACGATTTCGAAAAGTTCTTATAACTTTTTTGTCTTTGAAATTACAAATCTGAAACTTCTTAGGCCTTCTTAGGCACTTTTATACGTAGAATCTCCTGGCAAAAGATTTTTTTCCTATTCAAAAATAACTATAAAAACGAAAGTTCTCCTAATGATCCGAAAAAAATATTCTGAGCTCGTCAGTGGGTTCTACGTAAAATGGTTCAAGTATCAGATCTGTAACTTCAAAGACGAAAACCGAGACAAAAACGCTATGAGAATTTTTCGAAATCGTCAAAATTTAATTTTTTGCTAATTACTCCAAAAAGAAAAATCATAGGAGGCTACGGTATCCACCATTCTTTCTTTCTCTGAAAAAGAGCTAGGAAATGTGTCATTCATTTTCTTCTATATTTTATAGTTCTCGAGATCCCCTTAGTGGACAACGAATTTTGCCCACCCTGTACACACCATATTTACAATTCATGAAATTATGATAATTATTTATCTGAATATCCAATTTCAGTTTCCTTCTGTGGTTCTCGCACAGTGTTAGACTAGAAAAGGGTCTCAAAATAGGTTGTTATATTGAAACATTTCCATACATTTCCAGTCCAAACAGCAAACAGTTTTGTAATGCTACAGAAACACAAAATTGAAAATGGAAAAAATTTCTGGAAAAGCGTCTCCAGCACAAATATTCAAAAAGATGTGATTTCTCGTTTTCACCACTTTTTTCATAAGAATACCAAGGTAATTGCTACCTAACGATGCAAAGATATATACTGGGTGTGCAATTCGAAATGAGTAAGTAGTAGACTGTTTACGGTATAACCGGAAGTTACAGAGGTCTGAAAATATTTCAGGGAGGAAGTTTATTGTCGAAAATACTAACAGCCAAATTTTCAGCACAAAATTGTGATTAGCATTCCATAATCGTCTAATGGGTCATCTAGGGGAATCACCCTGTATTTGACTGAATACATAAGGGTATTAAGGAGGTGTTTCGCATTTAGAAACAGAATTGAACTTGAATTCATTTTGTTTATTTTTGTATATTAAACCATATTACCATACGTATGACATCAATCTTGTACAGGGTGTTTCATAACTATTAGGACATAGGCTAAGGGCCGATTGTTTGAACCAAAATATGGCGGTAGGACCAAATATACCTCAATAGAATATTGCTGTGGAAAAAGATAGAAGGATTTAAAGTTAATTTTTTTTCGTTTTTTGCTAATAATTTCACTGTATATTTTTTCATCCGTTTTTGAGAAAAACACAATTGAACAGTTCAGAGCATCGGAAGGGGATTTGAAGTAACGATTTATTTTATTTTATTTATTTATTTCGACGATAAAGTATAATTAAAAACAATGTAACATAAAAAGAATGAACTTAAATAAAATGTTCTACGTGTCCTCCTCCGAATTCTATGATTTCTGATTTTTTCAATAAAGGACTTTCAAACTTCGAAAGAAAATATTATTCTGTCCCCTTATAAAAAATTCAACTTTAACGCCCTGCATCTTTTTCCACAGCAATATTTTATTGAGGTATATTTGGTCCTATCGCCTTATTTTGGTCCAAACAATCTGCCCTTAGCCTATGTCCCAATCGTTATGAATCACCCTGTATATTAGATGTCATTTTTGTATTGTTCGAACCCATTACGTTCTTCAAAGATTTTACCCAATTATCATAAAAGATTCTGACCAATTCGTTAATCGCCGTTTTCCCACGTGTAAAATAAATACGAACTTCCCTAAGGGCGAGGGCCTTCACTCTACCGTAACCGAACATTTCCTCCATTCCATTCGCCCTAACCCTTCCGTACTGTTAACCTTGACTGACCATCGAAATATAGACGACCATTGTTGAAGTTGGAAGTTGGAACCAACCTGCAGGAAATTGATCATAAAGGTCCAGTGTCCGGTTCCTGTGGATCTAAAATATTGTCGTTACACGATACAATAGACGATTAACACCATTTTCCATAATTTAATTATTGCCGTCGCCTGTTTCAAGTACGAAATAAGATATTTTTTATCCGACCTCGCCTGTAGGAGCGTAATATTGTTCTCTATTTAGCTAGCTAGAATCGATAAATTCTACAAGGATTTACTACGGCAAAATTTGCGAAAATATCCCATTCTTACAGGAATTTCTGAGTTCCATTTTAAATATACCTATATATTGGATTGATGTGGCCGACACTTGATGAAAATCAATAAGTTACCTTCACTCACCTAAAGATGCTATTGTGATAGCGAAACACGTGTCGTGGTTTAAAAACTCATTTTTGTGGAAATCGTATAATCTGTTTTAAGTTACATTTATATGTTGTCAGCACCGTTCATCTATGCGCATCCGTCCATTATTCAGTTCATATGGACGCTTATTTGCCAATTATTTGTTAAATTCGACGGGCCATTTTTTCCATATTAACGGATTTTATTAGCTTTTATAGGGTACCTTTTACTATAGGAGGATACGAAATGACGGCTTGGAGGTGAGATACGATATGGAATATTTGAATGGGGATTTTTCTCTGTCACATATTACACAAGGTGACACAGGATTGCGTACATCCCAAATTCTATGCCCAGTGTGGGTATCGCGGAAACTAGCATACCTAGAACAAAATCGATGACACATTTCCGAGCTATTTTTCAGAGAAACAAAGAATGGCGAAAACCGAAGCCTCCTAAGATCCTTCTTTTTTGAGTTATTAGCAAAAAATTAGATTTCGAAAAGTTCTCATAACTTTTTTATCTTTGAAGTTACAGATCTGAGACTTGAACCTTCCAACACAAGGAATTAACAGATTGTATTTGGATTAATCTCTGGTAATTTCAAGTAATTTTGGCACTAAAAACGATAAGATTTATTTATTTGATATAAGACCTCTATATACAGGCTGTCCCAAGTCCGAGTGCCTATTAGGGGTTCCTGGAGAACTGAATAAATCTGAATAAATGTCGAATTCGAATAGTTGAAATATCGAAAAAAAAACTGAAAAAAAGGACATATTCAGTATTAGGTTCATTATTCCTATTATAAATATCTTGTTGAAATATTGTACATTTCCTGAATTTTGAGATACTTGTCACAGGGTGTTCCAAATGTTGTGTTAAAAATGGAGATCAAGGTTTGCCCATAACTTTCGGTTTTCAAATAAGAACCCTATATTTTTATGATTGTGTTGGATTTTGCGAAGAAAAATAATGATAGTGTTTACACGTTAATGCTCCTGAAATGAATGATTCCCGAGTTCTATTCTGATATTCTGAATTTCGTAGAGTCAATTTCTCGGTCAAATCAATAAAATCTGCTTCATATCAGTAATCCATGGTCATAGAAGATTAATTATACCAATAATTCACAAGCGACAGATCTAATAATCTTATCTGAAATTTTTGTTTTATTCATTCAAATTCTGTTTTTTGCGTTTTTTTTTTCAAATGAACGAATTCAGAAAAGAGGTCTGTCACTTGTCGATTATTGGAAAAATTTCTATGACCATAGATTATTATTGATATGAAACATTTTATGAATTGTACCTACTCTACGTACGACATAAATTGAGAAAATCCTAAGTAACTCCGAAATTATTCATTTTAAGAGCATTGAAATATTAGAACACTATCACTATCATTATTTTTCTTCGCAGACTTAAAATCATAAAAATTAGGGTTCTAATGTAAAAAACGAAAGTTATGGAAAATGTTGATCTCAATTTTTGACACATTTGAAACATCCTTTGGCAAGTTTTTCAAAATTCAGGAAATGTACAATATTTCCACTTTCTTCGCCAGTCATCTTCCAGTGTCTGCCGGTGTAAGGGTTCCTCGAACAAATTATTCATTTTTTCTTCAGATAAGATGTTGATGAAAGGGATGGTAAGACTTAAAAAAATAATACAAAAGAAATGTTCGAGTGTAACACTGAGTCACTGAGTATATTCTTGTGATGGAACCAGATTTGTTCATTCAGCCAAACAAGTTGATCGAAATGCAGGTTATCAATAGGGATTAGACAAATTTTAAATGAGGAGGAAGGATGCCTCTCTGATCTATCTATGTTCACGGACAAAGCGTTACCAATAGAATTTTCAATTCCTGTATTGTGCGAATTTCAATGAGCTCATTCGACCAGAAATGGGGGGTCCCAAGCTGAACGACAGTATTGAGCGATCAGGTTCACACACCTTTTCGAAGTGATTGTAGGAATGTCTACTGTAAGTTCTTTTTTTCGGAATTTGTTAGTTCAGTTATGGGAAAATGGATGTACCTCAATAACTGTTTTTGTTACCGTTCACGTCCGCTGATTTACATATTATACACTCGATCTGTCGATTCTACAATGGAGTTCATAGGACCAGCAAATTATAAGGAATGTTTTTACAGTCACAAATAACGTGCTTTCAAAAAAATAGTCGTCAAGTAGGCTATGAAATTTTGAAGGTTGATGTTCTGTGACTGAACGTGTATGCCTTTCCTCGAAATACATCTTTGCGAATGTAAACAATGATGACAAAGCTATACAGGGTGTGTCTTTGACTCGTACAAATATTTCAACAGTAGATTCTTGAGGTCAAAGAAAACACTTTTTTCCGAACCGGCTCGGTTTAAAAGATACAGGATGTTGAAACACCTCCTAAACGGTTTTATCGAATGAAATGAATTTCGGAATATAGATTTTCATTTATTTTTATTTGATGAATCTTTTTACATCACAATATATCACCCTTGATATCACCCATGTCTTCCAGTTTTTTTAATTATGAATATTATGTACCATAAAAATACCGAAAATTCAAAAAACCCAACTCTTGACACTAAGTTGAACGCTATCTGATGAACATTTGAGCGTTTTGTAAATAAAAGTATTCTTCATATTTTCTCGTATACTGCGCCGTCTTCGAGTAATGTCCAAAAATTAAAAAGTATCTGTGAAATTAGAAAAATTGGTTACTTTGAATACAACTGATGTGTGGTGTCACACATTTAGCTAGGGAAGGAAAATTTTGTTTTTCCATGGGCATCGCAGCTCAATGAAAACTTAAAATAGCTATATTTTTACATCAGGGCCGAATGGAAAAATATGTTATAGGAAAAAAGTGTTTCTTTGGACCTCAAGAATCTACTGTTAAAATATTTGTACGAGTCAAACAAACACTCACCCTGTATATCGAATTTTGTATGGAAAGTTGAGAGACACTCTTCAGGAAGAAATTACTCGTAGATTTCTCCCAATGTGCGAAAGCATTTCTTTCATTTAGTCAGATTACAAGAATTCAAACAATCTGTGGCGGTTGGAAACATTTTTGGTGAAAAAGTTAACCGAATTTCACAATTTTCATCCGTAAGAGACATGAATCTTGAATGAATCGAGGTATTATATTTTTTGTACTTACTATTAGATATGTAAATCAATATTTTAGTGATATGAATAAACCTCAATATCTCTCTATAAATATTGACTTGATGTGGTTAATATTTAATGAAAATCCATAACTTAACTAAAGATAAGAAACTGAATAACATGATTTTCATTGAAATGAGTTCGAGGTTCTATAATCAAAATAGTTGCTAGAAATGTCCTGCCCTTTGCTCCCAACACTTTTCACATCCCCTGACATTTTCGAGAAGAAATAAAAATGAAAGAATCATTGTTAATTTCATGAATTTTTTTCAATGATTCTAGTCTAGATATTTTAAAAATTAAATTTTCTAAATGAGAGGAAAAATCACATAGTGTGAGATAACACGATCATGGAGGAAATTCATGTTGGGTATCAAGGATAATGATCCTGAAACACATTAATTGAAGTAGCTAAGATTTCAACAGCTGTTGGAAAGAACTATTCGACAATTCATCAAAATAAAATTTAGTTATAAAAAAGCATGATATTTTCTCTTCTTTAACATTCTGCTATTTTGATGCTACAAGGGTAGGTAATCAACCTTTAATTTTCTGATAATATGGCAATCTTCATGGAAACAAATTGATGTCTCCTATTTTCTGTCCAAGTTCGAAGTAGGAATCAGTAATGATTCTTATTGTACGCCCGTAAAAAACATGTTTTTAATTTTGCTGATAAATTTTAATACAACAATCCAAAGCGCTAACTCGACAGTTCACCTTGAAAATAGTACCCCACAAGATTGGAGGTGCGTTTAGACACAGAATATCGACTTTAAGAATTCCATAGCCTGCTTGACGACCAATTTTTTTGAACGCACTTAAAATATCGAGCAAATGTTTATTCGAGCTGAATGAAATAATCTGCGTGAGAAGTTGTCCAATTATTGTATCAGTTTTACATAGTTGGAAAACGTTCATTGGTCTACTTGCAGAACCAATTTGATTGGAGCAATGTCTTGTCTACCCAGCCCTCCGTTTCCTTCCTATAGTTTACGATAGCATATTTTGCTCCGATTCGTACCCCCGGTTATGTTTGTTACGTTTGACCGAAGCTCTTATCTGCACATAATATTCTTCAAACGGTGAGTCTGTCAATAAGGATCATTTAAAGAATGCACCGAATTGGTTTATCATGTCCAATTTTCTTCTTGAAAAATCAAATTTTTTCCGCTATACCTACCTCAAATTACGGTATTCAAATGACTCGAAAACGAATTCAACTAAATTAGACTTGTTGCAGAGACAATGGAAGTTCTAATTATTTGGACTCTAGCTTCAATATTTTGGAAAATGAAGAACTTCAATCTTCGAAATTTATTGGACAATATATTTCGGGATGGCACTTTATTCCAGTAGTTATTATTAATTTTTGTCCGGGGAGATATTTCGAATGGGAGTTATAATTTCACTATTTATTTCGTAAGAAAATACTAGAAGTGGTCAATTTTCATGTACAGGGTGGGCAAAATTGGTGAAACCTGAACTACAACTTTCTTACACAACGAAATAGAGTAAAATGAATGTACCATTCATGTGGTCTTTTATCCAGAAACTAATAATGCCATCAAATGCATTTCTCTATCTTCATTTGTTTTCGAGTTATAAGCCAAAATTTAAATTTGGGCGATTTCAACCATCCCCATCAACCCTCTGAATTTTTTGAATATGGAAAGGTCTTTGTATTCTTATTTGTATTCTTCTTCTTTACAGGCGTGCAGAAATTTTCAAGAAAATTTTTTTTTTTTGAAAAATTAGTTCAAAGAGGTTTTCAGTATGTGCACTTTGTCATGGCTCATTTACTTTGAGACGATGGTACCTGATGAAATTTGTCACCGAATGAAAGTCGACCATTACAGTTTTGTTCCTGACAAATTTCATCGTTACAAAGTCTCAAGTAAATGAGCCATGACAAAGTGCACATACTGAAAACCTCTTTGAACTAATTAATTAAAAAAAAATTTTTTTCCTGAAAATTTCTGCACGCCTGTAAAGAAGATACAAAGACCTTGCCAAAAAAGTACCACATGACCCACTTACCCTATTCAAAAAAATTTTGAGGGTTGATGGGGATGGCACAGGGTGCAACAAAAATCCTTCAAAAATGCATAGAAATTTGGTAAAAGTGAATCAAAAATGGGCAAGTTTCCTAAAACTCCAAAACCGAATTTGAGATTATTTATAGAAAGCCTTTTCTACTAGTTATCCAACACGTAAAAGATTCGCTTCAAAATTCAGACATTTCAGAAATCCACCCTTCGAAACTTCGACTATGGGAAGGCTTGTGACGTAGAATGCTTTTATTAAAGTATAGTAATTTTTGTTAATTCGACAACACTGGAACCGATCAAGAAGATATCCACAGATTACAAAAAATTATTTCTGTAATCTGTGTCTTTACCTTCTTAAAACCGAAGACATTTTCTGTCATTGTGTGTTTTTCTTGTCAAATGTGATCATCAAACTTGATATTTATTACGTCTATGGTGATCAGAAAACTTTCATGACCATTAGTGACACAAATAGGCGTTGCCGGATTGTAAAAATGACGTAGAATGTACACAAGAGCACTTCTGAAATCAGAATTTTCGTAATCGAATACAGACGAAATGCAATATGTTAAAATTCGAAAAAAATATATTTCGAGATATTTGAGTTATAAGGATTTTTATGAAATATATTTTGAAATTTAGGAAAATAGCCCATTGACCTGTTTCAGTATTTTGTTGCCAAATATTTTTCTTCTGAGAAAATGAATTTCTCAAGAAATTTTCTTGAAAACAAAACAGATCCAACATTCCGGAAATGTTTTTCATTTGTATCTGAGAATTTTTTTTTAATTTTCAGTAAAAAATTCTAAGAGTGCAATTTTTTTTTTCTTTGCAATAGAATAGTGAAGAAGTTTTGAGGTTGTTGTAAATAATACACTACTTACCTATTGAATTATCATACCTCTCGTCATACCTACACAAGAAAGTTTTTCGTGAAGTTTCATATTTTATCGATATATTTCAACAATTTTTATTTGTTCTAGGACATAAATGCATGGCAATTCATTGGAACGCAGGGCCCTCGAGAGAGAGGCCCTGCGTAATGTCATCATTCAGTGGAACGCCAACAGATTAGATCTTTTCGAGCTATCGGAGCCAAATGAGGTGAGTGAAAATATTTTAGAATTTGAGTACAAAATGTCCAGACCCTGCATCACTTTGTCACACACTTGATTTCCGAACATGCTTCGAATTCTTCAGTTTTTGTTTGGAAGAGGACAATTGTGATTTCACTTCCTCAACTTCCTAAACCTAACTTCCACAGGTAGTTACTCCAGTTTTCCGATAGGTATAGATCTGGATCAACTGATAAGTCTTTCAATTCGTATAAGAATATAATTGTTATAAGAAATTTTAGACCACTTTTTCAATTTCGGATCATTAATCAGTAATTCAAAGTATACGGGGTGGCCCACCCTAGACGCGTCGCTCATTTTGAGGGAGTAAATAAAGATATTTAGAAAATTTTTTCTTGTGTTGTGTGAATTATTGTCATATATACAGGATGTTTTAAACAGATAAAGACCAAAGTAACACTTTTTTAAATGTAACACTCTGTATTTGACCTGAAAAATGGAATGGAAAGCTCAAATTATGATGAGTTTCTTGAGATCACTTTATACCTTAGAAGCCTTAGTTGAACATCATCTCGAAACGGGACAGTCATTCGATTTTAATAGAGTCAACATACAAATCTCCATAGAGAGGAAAATTAAGAAAGAGGGAGTTTTACATTAGAAAATCAGACGACTGTGTCAATTTTAGATCAGATCTGGACAACTTGAGCTCTATTTACAATGTTATAATAGATATAGTAATTATTAGATGCAATACTTGATGTGTGGTTCTCTAGGTTATGTTATTGTTTTGGTTCCGGGTGTTTTTGTTTTTCGTTCATATAATGCTGGTTTCGTGAATTATTTGTTAAATTTTCCATTCGTAATTTAAGATCATTGTTTTATCTGTAATTGAATTGATGTGGCCGATACTTGATCAAAATCCATAATTGAACTTGAAGCAGATTATACGATTTTCTGAGTTATTTAACCACAACACGCGTTTCGCTTTCGCAATAGCATCTTTAGGTGAGTGAAGACGAGCCACCCGTTATATCCCGTAGTGATTGGAAAAATTTTCCGAAACACGTCGAATGATTTTTATTGAGGGGGGACATCTTTTGACGTATATTTGAGGCTTGAACGAGCAACTCCCTAAAAAGGGATGCTTCAACCCCTTAAAATTGAATAGGGGGGGGGTCTAGTGATACTTCATTTGAAAAGTCTTGGGGGCGTCTTTAAAACGAGAAGGATCTTTTTCAAATTTCCAACATTTCAAAATATTTCGCCATTTAAATTTCCAGGAATCAACAGAGGTCCATTTATGTGGTCTCTCAAAATTCCTATATTGTAAAAATAACCGAAATATTTAAGGTTTTTTCAATACCGTTGTGAAGAGGCTTCCAATACCTTTCAAATGAAGTATCACTCAACCCCTGTCCCCTATTCAAATTTGAGAGGCGGAAGCGCCCCTTCTTAAGGGGGTGGTTGTTCAAGCCTCAAATATAAGTCGAAAGATGCCCCCTAAAGAAAATCATTCAACGTGTTTCGGGAAATTCTTCCAATTACTATGGGATAATATATAATATACGGGGTGGCTCGTCTGAGATGGAACACCCTATATATCCGCTCGATATGATGCGACTCTCCCTACTTATTTTCATTTCATCTTGCTTTAACTTTTTTGTTTGACAAAAAAGGATGAACAAATACCACTTTACGACTTTACATTCCATTTCCAAACTGAATTATTTCATCATCGAATTGATTGATGCTTGTTAAATATGTTTATTTGTTTCTCATTTGTTAGTGTCACTTTCCAAAAATACAATATTAATCAAAAAAGTTTATTTTATCAAGTCACTAACTTGTAAAACTGACAGTTAACTTGCAAAATTGTTAGAAGTTAGTAGTATTATTTACATTAGAAAATTTTGTTTCATCGTCATATATGTTGAAAATCATATAGTACAATTGTTATTTCCAGTAACACAGATTTTTGATGATGAAAGAGTTGATACTGATGATGATGAACCATCTGTTGACTCAGAAACTGCTGAACTCGAGGACTGCGAAACATTTGTACTCTCCTTACTACCAAATAATTTGCTAGACATTTCGATTTTGTTGTTGACCGAATCATCGACATAACTCATCGCAATTTCGGTGCTCTTCCACCATCCTGCACGCTTTAGTGCTAAAATATCTCTATACCCGAATCCGCAACCATAGTGGCTCCAGTTCTGCGAAAAGAGTGGCCGGTGTATAACTCTGGGTCTTTCAAACCTAAATATTTCGCTATTTGCTTTGGGACACCACCAATAGTGTGCTGGCCAGCATTAAGGGAAATGCACTTTCCATGTCGATATGTCAAAAAAAATCTTAGGCTTTCTGTTCCAGGAGGCCGAAGATTTACATATTTTCTGTATAACATGCAGGGCTTGAAGCTGCAGCCATCATCGGTTATGGTGAATCTTCTTGTTGTTAAATTTTTTGTTTGCCGCAATGTCACAATAACGTATTTTCCCATATCTTCTACATCATTCATGTTTAAGGAGAGAATTTCGTCACATCGACAATATCCAAAAATCCCAAATATTGTTACAATTTTCGCCAGCAACCACTGGTCATCAGGAGCATGTAAAAGAAATTGTTCAGCCTCTTCTTTACTTAATACCTTGGCCCTTTTTTGGCGTATAACGCTCAATTTTTCGTTTCAGAAACGCTATTACCTTTTGAAATCTGCAGATGACAACTAAAGGTCGTATTTTTCAATGAATTTTCTAAGGAAAACAAACCTGCGAACAGGGGCATTTTCTTTCATTTCCAAGCAGCTTTTCAGCATAGACCATTTTGCCATAAAGTTTTAGGGCTGAATCGATTCAAGCTGATTGATTCAAGTAGACCAACAAAACATCTTCAGTTACCCCAATCACATTATTTTTTTTTGCCACTTTTTGAAGTCGTCCTATTCTAGCTCGTACCTTGAAGCTGATTTTGCAGGTAATAAACTTGAAGCTACACTGCTGTCTGCCTCAATAATTTCTTTTGGTACATTTATTTTCGCTTTCGCCAAAACAAATGTAAAGAAAGATAAACAGACATGTTCATGGCTATGCTTCCATAGCTCACGACATTTGCGACTAATTATTGAGATTTTTTTGGAATTTATCTAACCTTTTTACAAATGAGAAACAAATAAAATATAAAACAATACACGCAAGGTAATCGGTTTTACTGGCTCAAGGAGGTAACTGACTCGCCTGCGGCTCGGCAGTTATATCCTCCATTCGCCAGTAAAAACCCTCTTACCTTTCTAGTAATGTTATATACTATTTAACGACAAGCGATAAGGATTGCATATATGGTACGCATCTGTAACCTGATATACTTTATGATAATAGTCATAAAAAATGATCTATTACGTCATATCCATAGATTAATAAATCTATGATCATATCACAAATTTGGGACATGTTGTATAACATTTTCTTGGTTCAAAAGACATCGCAATTCAAAACACTAATTGACCTGTCCGAGCATATTTATTAGATGTATATTTATATCGAAAATGATATCTCTTCCAAGTAATCTTGATACTTATTGATTCCTTTCATATCCGGACCTAGTTTATCGTCATAACTCCGATTATTCGGGAGTGGTATTGAGAGAACCAACGGTTCTACACAGCTCGGCCATTTGCCATTTGACAATAGGTCATGTCCCCCTAAAATCGTCAGACCGTGTTTCCCCAATTCCGTTACAATTTTTTTTCGCGACGGAACTCTTCTTTTTGGGTTCTATAATACTCTTCGTACGGAACAGGTGGGAAGCCCCCTTCTTGTGACATCCGTAGCCGAATGAATTCCTCAGTTAAATGACAGGTTTTGTTGTTGATGAGACACTGACGAATCAGGAGGGATGATAATCGCTCTGATGCTTACTTTTTTCACTCCTGTTTCTTAGCAAAATAAGTGCGATAAAATTCCGTTCACTTTGACTCCGGAAGAAACGAATGACTTCAACGTTGTTTGTCCATCGTAGGTCCATCTTTGTCCAGGTCAGAGTTTGTCCGGAGAGATATGGAAAAAGGGGTGTTTTTAATGGCGTAGATCGTTTATTGAACGTAAATCTATATTGTTTCGACAATTATTTTATCTCTCCATTCACTGAACCACGAGCTGAACCATATCAATCATAAATTTTTTTTTGTAAAGGTGAAGTGGGCAAATTTTTGAACAAAAAATGCAAATAAATTTTCGATGTACAGGTGGGCAAAATTGGTGATACCTGAACTACAACTTTTTAACCTGACGAGATAGAGAAAAATGAACGATTCATGTCGTCTTTTTTCTAGAAACTAATAATGCCATCGACTGCATTCCTCTATCTTCTTTTGTTTTTGAGTTATAGGCCAAAATTTAAATTTGGGCCTTTTCAACTTTTGTCATTATCTCCGTTTCTGTTTGGGCTAGGATGTTTAACTGATGACACAATACAGACACTTTTTTGATAGCAATTCAGTGGCGTACTATGATTTTTTCCTACATGTTTAATTGCTGAGCTATAACATAAAGTTGTGTTTTTCTTATGAAAACAGTAGTTTAAAATGACTTAGAAAGAATCGCCATTTTTTTACCATTTCAGAAATATATTCGTCTTTCTAAGTCATTTTGAACTACACTTTTCATAAAAAAATACATCTTTATGTTATAGTTCAGCAAATATACCTGTTAGAAAAAAATCATAGTACGCCACTGGATTGCTATCGAAAAAGTGTATAATGTTTTCATTTCAACATTCTAGCTTAAACAGAAACGGAGTGAATGACCAATGTTGAAATTTTAATTTTGACCCATAACTCGAAAACAAAAGAAGATATAGTATTGCAGTTGATGGCATTATAAGTTTCTCGAAAAAGGCGACCGTAATGTGCCATGCATTTTCCTCTATCTCATTGGGTTGAAAAAGTTGTAATTCAGGTATCACCAATTTTGCCCACCCTGTACAACTTATGAACAAGCAAAAGACAAACGAACTTGAATTTTTGGTTTTAAAATTGGCCTGTGGGAAAGCCAACTCCGCACTTCCAAAATATATTGATTTCCATGGTTCTGTGAGTGGAAACAAAAATTTGGACAAAAGGGAACTTACGTTGAATAAACGGTCTGAGCTATTAAAAATACGTTTTTCTAATTTTGACATATAAAAAAACTCATTGACGTTTTGAACCGTTTTCGTAAACATCTACGAAAAGTAAAATATTTCTCAACTGGTGATGAAAAATGCTTGCTTCCATAGTAACGGAGAATAGAATTAAATATTTCCGTCACTAGATTTAAAAGGAATCTGTGAGAGACCCTTCTATAGACGTTCTTGGTTCTTTTAATTTAAAATCATAGGCATTTCACGTTCATTACACTCATTACGAAAAATAATATTTGTCTCAAATGGTTGCTACTCAGAAAATGCACGAGGTAACTGCTTTTTCCATATCTTTGGGACGACGCCGGAGCCTGGAAAAATGAGAGGGTGGATAGACAGAAATTTTGATAGACATCCTTTTTGATAGACCTATGATTCGGTGGTAAAAAGTGGATTTGGTGCAGAAAAAATGGAAGGTTGGTTCCAATCACCCTATAAAATATCCCCCTACGAAACAAAGTTTACC